>NW_012145634.1:1994382-1999588 GCF_000956105.1 Propithecus coquereli
GAGTTCGAAACCAGCCTGAGCAAGAGCGAGACCCCGTCTCTACTAAAAATAGAAAGAAATTAATCAGACAACTAAAAATACACAGAAAAAAAATCAGCCGGGCATGGTGGCGCGTGCCTGTAGTCCCAGCTACTAGGGGGGCTGAGGCAGGAGGATCACTTGAGCCCAGGAGTTTGAGGTTGCTGTGAGCTAGGATGACACCACGGCACTCTAGCCCAGGCAAAAGAGTGAGACTCTGTCTCAAAAAAGGTAAAACAAACTTTTTTTAAGTAGAAAAAAGCTTATAGGATAGGAATATAAAGAAAGAAAATATTTTTGTACAGCTGTAAAAGGTGTTTGTGTTTTAAATTAAGTATTGTTATCAAAGAATCCAAAAGTTAAAAAGTTTATAAGGTAAACAAGTGACAGTAAGCTATAGTTAATTTATTAGCGAAGAAAGAAAAATAATTTTTAATTTAGTGTGTAAGTGTTCAGTGTCCTAGGCCTTCACAGTCTCTCCCCACTCACTGGTTAACTCAGCCAGAGCAACTGCCAGTCCTGGAAGCTCCATTCATGGTAAGTGCCCTATACAGGCATACTATTTTTTATACTGTATTTTTACTGTATCTTTCCTATGTTTAGATACACAAATACTTACCATCATATTACAGTTGCCTTCAGTATTCAATACAGTAACATGCTGTTCGGTTTGTAGCCTAGGAGCAATAGGCTATACCTTATAACCTGGTACACACCTACACACCTATCTACTATAGGTGTGTAGTAGACTATCCCATCTATTAATAGCTCTGTGTAAGTGCACTCTATGATGTTAGCACGACAACGAAATCGCCTGAGGCATTTCTCAGAACTATCCCGTGGTTAAGCCCTGCGTGACTATACAGGCATCTCCTAGAAAGCTCACGTCAACCCTGTGAAGTACTACTGTCCCTCTCCCCCTTTGCACATGTAGAAATCAAGGCTCTCTGGCTTGGTCTAGTGACCTGTTCAAGGGTTTCCCAGTTTTCGAGAGATGGAGGTGGGACGTGAAACGAGATTTTCCTTTCTCGAGAACCTTTGGTTCTTAACCATTAAAACTACTTCACGAGGTCTTGTCTTCTGATCACCACCTGCTAAGTACTAGAGGCTGTGCTGAGGCAGATTATTTCGAGTCCTCAGGTTGTAGAGAAAACAGGTCCTAGAACACCTGATTCTAATCATGCAAGGGTTAGTGGAGCTGCGGAACTTGAATTGAGATTCTCCATTGAGTCTGGCTCTCCCCGGGACGTGGGCATACACTGTGCCACCTACACTCGCGCACGTCGTACACATCTCCACGATGGGGATCTCACCAGCTTAGCGGCATCCCTTCCCCAGCACTTCTTGGGGGTGAGTCTCTCCTTGGCCTGGACCCTCACCCTCCCCGGGCCCCGCGTTGCGGGCCAAGTAAGAGGGGCAGTGTGGGGAAAGGGTCGAGGGGTCTGGCCCGGGGTGGTCCGCAGTGCGGCAGGCGGTGGCGCTGAACAAGGAACGGCGAGCTCTCCAGCCAGGCCGGACGGGTGCGGCGGGGGTGGGCGCAACGCCGGGAACAGCGGCCAGCTCCAGAGGGCGCAAGGCGGGGCGCACGGGGAGGGGGCGCGGCGACTGCGCGCGTGCGCGGTGCGTGTGTGGATCGCGGGGGCGCGCGTGCGCGCTGGGGGGGCAGTGTAGCTTGCCGCGGCGGCGCGCGGCACGGCGGGAACATGGCGCGCGGGTTCGGCGCGCGCGCCTAGCTGGCGGGACCGTTAGCTCGAGGCGGACGCGGCCCGAGCCCCGTGGGGATGGAGCAGTCGCCGCCGCCGGCTCCCGAGCCGACCCAAGGGCTCACTCCGGCACGGAGCCGCAGGCGGCGTGAGCCCGAGTCGCCGCCGGCGCCAGCGCCGGTGAGTGCGTGAGGGGCTCGGGCCGGGAGACTTTCTTTGTGAAACTCCGTCGGTGCGAGCCGGGCCGGGCCTCAGCGGCTGAGGAGCGCCTGCCTCGCGGTCCGGGTTCGATCCCCTCTGCGAGCCGTCAGGCGGCGGGACCCGGTCCACTGCCCGCCTGCCTCAGTTTCCGCGGGAGTGTGTGTGTGTGCGTGCGCGCGCGAGGGTGTGGGGGTGTGGTATACAGTAGGCGCCTAAAGCGCAAGGCGCCTCCTCATCGCCCCCGACCCCTTAGGGCGGGCCCTGGGGACCCAGCCCACAGGAGCGGCATTCACGGGGAGACAGGTGTTGGCGCAGCCCGGGGAGGCTCAGGTGCTGCCAGTCCCAGGTGGGGTTTGTAAGAAGTGAGCTCTCCGTCCCCGGAAGGGGGCAAGTCTGTCCGTGGCTCACCACAGAGACATTGTAAAGCTGTCCAGTTACCTCGCCTTCGTGATGTGTTTGGGCTGTCCGTCAGGGTGAAGGATGCTGAACGAAATGGACTTTGGAGGTGGGGTTCCGCTGGGTGGGATGGATGGCCCTGGGCTCTGGGCTCTAGAGCTGTTTTCTTTTTCGGGCTCCCAAACCAGTTAGGGCTTAGGAGCAATCCGGAGCATTTGTTAAAAATGCAGGCTTCACACCCTTCCCCAAGCCCACGGACTCTGGCTCTCCAAGGCAGGGGAGCAGGTTTCGAATTTATAACAAGCTCCGAAGTTGTTACGAGCAGGCGAGTTTGGCAAGCACCGTTTTAGAGAGTAAGCTTCCTGTGAGCAGGGACCTGTGCTGTTTACACCTCACCGTTGCATGCTGGTACAAGGCATGGTGCCTGGCACGTGGTAGATGATTGGTAAATGTTCGTAGGAAGACTAAATGACTAGGGAGTGTGCAAACTAGGAGTTCTTGAGACATTTTCAGGAGCTTCTTGAGATTAATTTCTCTGTCAGATTTGCTGTATAGTAAGTGATTTTCCTCAGCTCCCAACTTTTGTGGCTGTTTAAAATGCCATGTTTCCAATATGTTCTAGGCAAAAGGAGGATATATGTTGCTTAGTGTAAATCAGCAACTGTATATACCCCAGCTCGGTTAAAATTCTGAAACAAAATTGTGAATAAAAAGATGCATATTTCTTTCTCTTCGTCATTTGGGAACCCTAGATGGAGAGGAGTTTGTTCCTTTGAGGCAGGTAAATACGTACATTTTCATTCAAAGCAAATCTTAATTACTGTTTATTCAGGAAAGTTGACAATTTGCTTAAACCTGAGCATCTGTAGTCTTTATGTGATATTTTCAAATTGAGATGTATGTTTAGTCCAGAGTTAATGCTAAAATAGAATTGTTTGAAAATTATTTAATATTTTAGGAGTTGTTTTTTTTCATTAATTTGAATTTCATTTAGTTGGTTTCATTTTGATAGGATGTGTTGTTCACTGGACAAAATATGCATGTATAGGAAGAGAAGACTTTTGGAATTGAGATTGCACTGAAGAAGAAAAATTGAAAAATCATGCACTTTAGTCTCTCAATGTGTTTTTTAAAGCGATGCATATGCGTCTTTAAAAACTTAATTAGGGCCGGCGCAGTGGCTCACGCCTGTAATCCTAGCACTCTGGGAGGCCGAGGCGGGCGGATTGTTTGAGCTCAGGAGTTCGAAACCAGCCTGAGCAAGAGCGAGACCCCCGTCTCTACTAAAAATAGAAAGAAATTAATCAGACAACTAAAAATACACAGAAAAAAAATTAGCCGGGCATGGTGGCGCATGCCTGTAGTCCCAGCTACTCGGGAGGCTGAGGCAGAAGGATTGCTTGAGCCCAGGAGTTTGAGGTTGCTGTGAGCTAGGATGATGCCACGGCACTCTAGCCCGGGCAACACAGTGAGACTCTGTCTCAAAAAAAAACCAAAAAAAACTTAAGATAAATGAGATAAATTCACCTACCATGAAATTAACCCCTTTAGTGTAGAGGGGTGCAACCATCACCATTATCTACTTTTTTATTTCTTCTGAGACAGAGTCTTGCTCTGTCGCCTTGGCTAGAGTGCAGTGGTGTAATCAGTTCACTGCAACCTTAAACTCCTGGGCTCAAGTGATCCTCCCCACCTGCCCCCAGTAGCTGGGACTACAGGTGTGCACCACCACACCGGGCTAATTTTTTCTGTTTTTAGTAGAGACGGGTCTTGCTCAGGCTGATCTCGAACCCCTGAGCTCAAGCTATCCTCCCAGCTCAGCCTCCCAGAATGCTAGGATTACAAGCTTGAGCCACTGTGCCCAGCCACCACTATCTACTTTTAAAGTGTTTTCATCATCGCACAAGAAATCCCATGCTTATTAATAGTCACTCCTTGTTGCCCTTTCCCTCAGCCCCTGGTAGTAACCAGCCTACTTTCTGTTTCTATGAATTTAGCTATTTCACATAATGGAATCATACAATAAGTGGTCTTTTGTGACTGACTTCTTTCACTTAGCACAGTATTTCTAAAGCTCATCCATGTTGTAGCATGTATCAGTACTTTATTCCTTTTTTTTTTTTTTTGAAACAGGGTCTTACCCTGTTGCCCAGCCTAGAGTGCCATGGCATAAGCCTAGCTCACAGCAACCTCAAACTCCTGGGCTCAAGCGATCCTCCTACCTTGGCCTCCCAGAGTGATAGGATTACAGGCGTGAGCCACCGTGCCTTGCCTGTACTTAATTCCTTTTTATTGCTGAATGTATTCTATTGAATGGATATACCACATTTTGTTTATTCATTTATCTGTTGATAGATAAATGTGGGGTTTTCCCCAATTTTTGGCTGATATGAATAATGCTGTGAATATCTGTGTATAAGTTTTAGTATGAATGTATGTTTTCATTTCTCTTGGTTATATCCTCAGGAGTAGAATGCTGGGTCACATGATAATTCTTGTTTAACCTTTTGAGGAACTGCCAAACCATTTTCTAAGGTGCTGCACAATTTTACATCCCCACAAGCAATGTATGAAGGTTCTAGTTTTTCTATCTCCTGGCCAGTACTCCTTATTGTCTATCTTTTAAACTTTAGCCATCTTGGTAGGTGTGAAGTGGTATCTCATTGTGGTTTTGATTTGCATTTCCCTGATGACTAATAATTTTGGATGTGTTTTCCTGTGCTTATTGGCCATTTGTATATCTTCTTTCAATAAATGTCTATCCAAATCCTTTGTCCATTTTTTTTTTTGCCTATTTTTAAATTGGGTCATTTGTCTTTATTATTGAGTTGTAGTTCTTTAAATATTCTGGATATTAAAACCTTATCAGGCTGGGCGCGGTGGCTCAC
>NW_012145634.1:2000933-2010883 GCF_000956105.1 Propithecus coquereli
AGTATTTTATTCTATTTGATGCTATTTGTACATGGAACTATTTTTAAAATTTCATTTCATATTGTTCATTGCTAGAAATACAGCTGGTTTTTTTGATATGTCCTTTAAATTCATCGTTTAGTGGTTGTCCATTCTAATTTTTTTGTTTTAAAATTTTCCCCCCAAAATTAATGAAGAAGAATGGTCCTTGAAAATTTAAGTATGAACTTCGATGCACATCTAGGTTCATATGTCTATGTTTTGGTTCCACAAGTTGTATGAGCTTTGACAAGTCTTAACTATCATGCATCTCAGTGTTCTCATATGTATAATCTGACAGTAGTACCCATCCCAAAGAATTGTTAAAGAGGATGTAGGTAGATATTTAGAACAATGCCTGCATGTGGTAGGGATCTGATATTTTCTATTTATCTTCTGCTAATTAACTCCAGTTAAAAGCAAGCTAAAAACCAAAAGGAAAACAAAGCCAAAAATGACCCAAATCAAGAAAAACTCAAAACCCCAAAACCGCAGACTACAAAAAAATAAAAAAAAATAAAAAACCCACAAGGAAAAAACCACAAACAAAAACCCCAAGCCTCTTCCTGTCCCTGTCACTTTTCTATAACCCAAGAAATCCCTGTGAGTGCTTGAGGAACAGTGAAAGAAGACGTCTTTCATACCGCATAATTGTATTGTAAAAGCTTGCAAAATCTAGGCTATTACATATTGTATTTGATAATGTATTTTAAAGTATTATTCAAAATAATAAAAGTGTGATTCAAAGCTGTTTATTTTTACCCCATGGTTATTATTTAGTGTGTTGTTCTTTCGCTGTTTTTCTCCTAAAAGCAGAAGCAATATTTTTTCATTAAATTTGATGGTTATAATTATTGCCTCCTTTGAATAATTACTGTTTTTAAAAAAACTCTATTAAAAAACCTGGTGTTTGAACTTCAACTTAGTAGTACTTTTATTTTGAATGTCTTTTTAGTAGGGATGGATTGTTATTTTGTAAGGGGAGAAACTAGAGGCACAATATGATACAGCTGTCCTATGGAGAGACAAACTAAATCCAACACCAATAATTACCATGGAGTATATACTGTGTGTATAAAAAGTTTCAAGCATATGGAAAATTAGATTGAATTCAGTAATAAACCTCTTATATTTTCTCATTACTTCAATTTAATAATTAACATTTTGTCAATACTTGGATATATTTTGAGAAATAGTAGAATAAAGATTTGTGGAGTCTTTCACATCTTCCAAAATAAATTTTCACTAAGCATTTATGTAGCAAACACCTGAAATTGAGATGGATAAGAGGCTCGGCATGGTGGCTTATGCCTGTAATCCTAGCACTTTGGGAGGCGGAGGCCGGAGGATCACTTGAGGCCAGAAGTTTGAAACCAGTCTGGGCAACATAGTGAGACACCTGTCTCTACAAAATACAAAAGAATTAACTGGATGTGGTAACATGTCCCTGTAGTCCCATCTACTTGGGAGGTGGACGTGGGAGGATTGCTTGAGCCAGGAGTTCAAGGCTGCAGTGAGCTGTGATTGCACCACTGCACTCCAGTGTGGGCAACAGTGAGACCCTATCTCAAAAAAAAAAAAAGGTCACGTGAACATACTAAGAAAACTGAACTGTCTTTGTGAATAACCTTTTTAAACATAAGCATGTTAACCTTCTTGGGTTTATGAGGTTATTGTGCCAAATTGTAGAAAACCACGGAAACTGACAACACAAGATTTTCCTTGTGACCTGTCCTCTACTAGGAACTTACTTTCCTGATTTTTTGTTAGTGCAATTTGATATTGAGGAATATATATTTAATAAGGCTAGGCACTTAGGTTGGGGTTGTACATTTTATTTTGGAGTTAACTGGTCACACGTTTTGGTTTATTCTTTCCCTCTCCTATGTGCATGTTACCTTATGATTTTGGAATCCAGGAACATTTGGCCCTGTGTGTTTCTTATCATTAAGAAAATTATATTGCAACGGGTTGTACAGAAGGTACCAAAACCACTGCCACAATTGCTTCTCTATGTAATATTTGTGTTTTGAGTTCTGTCTGGGATCCATGTGGTTTTAGCTTATGCAGCAACAGGAGTTTTGAATGTTTGTCCACTGTCGAATAATGTTAAATTCACTGCTTCTTAATCTTCACAAAGATTTATGAAAAGCATTTACAATAATTCAAGAAATTGGCCACAAATTCCAAATATATTTAATGAAAAATAAAATTTTCATTAGATATTTGGAAGAACCCTGTAAGTTATAGAGTGTGTGGAAGCAATCTTCTGTAAGTATAGGTGTTTCAGATTATTATAGTTAACATTTATATTGTACTTACTCTGTGTCAGGTGCTGTTTAAGTACTTGACATATATTAACTAATTTGATTCTCACAACAACCTTATGAAGCAGGAATGATTATCCCTGTTTTATGTATGAGGAAACTGAGGTACAGAGAGGTTAACTACCTGGCTTAAGATTATATAGCTAGGAAGCTGAATTGCCCTGGATTCTAATTTAGTGCCTGGCTCTGGAGTCTGTGCTTCTGACCATTGCATTAGATTGTCTTTGATTTATATGATCACTAAGCAAATAGTGACCAATTATAACTATCTTTTGTATCAATTATATCTACATGACATATTTTTTTTTTTTTTTTTTGAGACAGAGTCTTACTCTGTTGCCCAGGCTAGAGTACGGTGGCATCAGCCTAGCTCACAGTAACCTCAAACTCCTGGGCTCAGTCCTCCTGCCACAGCCTCCCAAGTAGCTAGGACTGCAGGCATGCCCTGCCACGCCTCGCTAATTTTTTCCATTTTTTAGAGATGTGGTCTCGCTATGTTGCCCAGGCTGGTCTTGAACTCTTGGCCTTAAATGATCCTCCTGCCTTAGCATCCCAAATTGCTGGGATTACAGATATGAGCCACCCTGGCCAGTGGAATCCTATACTTCTATACTTAGTCCTACATTTCTCTCTCCCTTGGATGATGCTGAATATAGAGAATTATATTTTGATTAATTATGAATTTCTAAGTTCCTGTTGGGTTGACTGTGTTCGTTTCTAGCACGACTTTTTTCTAATTATCTCATGACACACTCCTTTTAATCACATTTATTTCAATAAAAGATAGCTTCTTTTTCCACATTCTAAGTGTACTGTTCTTTGGGACTGTCAGGAAAAATTGTTAAAGACTTGAAATGAACCAAAAGAATTACTGGATGTCTTCAATGGAAAACTAGGTTGTCTGGAATTCAGTGTACCCTTCTGTTTTATCTGATTTTATGAGGTTTACACCTTTGACTGTCTTTGAGCTACTTTATAGTCTCATATATTGTAGATAACTGATAGCAGAGCAAGTGATTCTTGTCTGCAGGTATGCAAAGAATTCTTTCCAGATAGAGAGGCAATTTATTTTCTTTCCTTCCTCCCCTGAAAAGGCCAGTTTTGTGTCTAGTATTTAGAAATTCATTTCAGCATTTGTGATTGCCTTTATATATGTGATACTTTGAATTCTATGAAGTGGTTGTAATATTTTACTGGGTCACTAATTAGTTAAATAAAGTCTTCGACATATGTTCATTTTGTGTTTGTATGAGAGTCATAATTTTACCTTTACAAAAATTGATATTTTAAAAGGAACAAGGTCCTTTAGTGGTTTTTATTCATAGTTCCCCCTCTCACAAAGCTTATCAAAAAAAAAGAGGGTTTGAAAGTTCCAGGAAGTTCAGAGAGCAGTAATAGCCTCAGGGATTTTTATTATTTGTCATAATTGCTGAAAAATATTGCTTTTAAAATTTAATGGCATATGATATAAATTATTCATGCTTATCTATGTGTTTAATGTTTAAATTACGTGTATTTGTAAGTGGGTTGAATTTGAAATTTTAATAATTAATTTTGACCTTGTGTATTTGAATTTCTGTCATTATGAGTAAACAAGCAAAACTATTTTCTCCATTAGCCTTAAAAGAGGTTCGCTATTTACCATATAAAACAGTAGTGACTTATTTATAACCATCTCAAGTGAAGAGAACATTGTAGAAGATACAAAGGTTATGAATATCAGAATTATGTTGTGGTAAATCTCCAAATCAGAGTTTATATTGAATGGTTTGTGGTTTAGTTTCTACAATATTATTCATGGGAATAACAAATAAATATAATTTGGAGCTGATCAAATTAGCCTTTCTTAAAACCAAACCTCAGCAGGTTACAAAAACTATAAACTAGGAACTGGAATTTTTTTTTTTTTTTTTTGAGACAGAGTCTCACTGTGTTGCCCTGGCTAGAGTGAGTGCCGTGGCGTCAGCCTAGCTCACAGCAACCTCAAACTCCTGGGCTCAAGCGATCCTACTGCCTCAGCCTCCCGAGTAGCTGGGACTACAGACATGTGCCACCATGCTTGGCTAATTTTTTCTATATATTTTTAGTTGTCCAGATAATTTCTTTCTATTTTTTTTTTAGTAGAGACGGGGTCTCGCTCTTGCTCAGGCTGGTCTCGAACTCCTGAGCTCAAACAATCCGCCCGCCTCGGCCTCCCAGAGTGCTAGGATTACAGGCGTGAGCCACTGCACCCGACCGGAACTGGAATATTTTTAAATGAGCAAAAGTAATCTTGGACATAATTCTATGCAGCATCATTCAGGTTGCAAGAAAGACAGGCCTAAGTGGTCTTTTAGTATTTCCCAACCTTGGGGACGAAGTACTCTATGATCATAATAGCTGTTCTAGGAGGTGAATAAAATAGTGTTTTCAAATAATTATGAGAAGTATGTAATGGTTAAGAGCATGGACTTCAGAACAAGACTGCTGAGGTTTGAATCACGGTTCCACTATCTATTAGCTTGTTATTTTCGTACCCTCCCTTTTTTTTTTTCCCTCCCTCTTTCCTTCCTTCCTTCTTTCCTTCCCTCCCTCCCTCTTTTTTGGTTGAGACGGGGCTCACTCTGTCACACAGGCTGGAGTGCAGTGGTGCAATCATAGCTTACTGCAGCTTCAAACTCCGGGGCTTAGGTGATCCTCCTGCCTTAGTCTCTCGAGTAGCTGGGACCACAGGTACATGCCACTATGCCTGGCTAATTTTTTTATTTTCACTTTTTGTAGAGACAGGGTCTTGCTGTGTTGCCAAGGCTAGTCTTGAACTCCTGGCCTCAAGCGATCCTCCTGCCTCGGCCTTCCAAAGTGCTGGAACTACAGGCATGAGCCACCATGCAAACCTCCCTTTTTGAGAGCCAGATTATTTAACCTTTTTGTGCCTTGCTTCTTTCTCTAAAATGGAGATGCTTGTTAGGATGGCTATCATGAAAAAATCAAAAGGTAATAAGTAATGGCTGAGATGTGGATAAAAGGGAACCATTATGCACTCTTGTGGGAATGTAAATTAGTACAGCCATTATGGAAAATAGTATGGAAATTCTTCAAAAGATTAAAAAAGTAGAACTACCATATGATCCAGAAATCACACTTCTGGGTATATAGCCAAAGGAAATATAGCCACTGTCCTGAATGTGGTATTTGCATTTCCCGTGTATATTGCATTGTTCATAATAACCAAGATATAGAAACAACCTAAGTGTCCTTTTATGGGTGAATGAATTTAAGAATGTGGTGTACACACACACACACACACACACACACACATACAATGGAATATTAGACACCTTAAGAAAGAAGGAAATCCTGCCGTTTGCAGCAATATGGATGAACCTAGAGATTATGCTAAGTGAAATTAGCCAGACACAGAAAGACAAATACTGTATGATTTCACTTATATGTAGAATCTAAAAATGTTGAACTCATAAAAACAGAGTAGAAGGGTGGTTACCAGGGATCAGGGGGTAGGGGAAATGGGGAGATGTTGGTCAAAGGTTATAAACCTTCAGTTATTAGATGAATAAGTTCTGGAGACCTAATGTAGAGCATGGTGACTGTAGTTAATGTATTATATATTTGAGGTTTGCTAAGAGAGTAGATCTTAAGTATTTTTACCACACATATACAAAGGATAATTATGTGGGGTTATGGATATGTTCATTAGCCTGACTGTGGTAATCATTTCACAATGTATAAATATATTAAACATCATGTTATATACCTTAAATATATATAATTTTTATTGGTCAGTTATACCTTAATAAAGCCAGAAAAAATTTATAACAGGGCTAGAATTTTATCACATATGTAGTAATTATTGACATTTTCTCTACCCATTTTTTTTTTTTTTTGGAGACAGAGTTTCTCTGTTGTCTGGGCTAGAGTGCTGTGGCATCAGCCTAGCTCACAGCAACCTCAAACTCCTGGGCTCAGGCAATTCTCCTGCCTCAGCCTCCTGAGTAGCTGGGACTACAGGCATGCGCCACCATGCCCGGCTAATTTTTTCTATATATTTTTAGTTGTCCAGCTAATTTCTTTCTATTTTTAGTAGAGACGGGGTCTCACTCTTGCTCAGGCTGGTTTCGAACTCTCGAGCTCAAACAATCCCCCCCACCCGCCTCGGCCTCCCAGAGTGCTAGGATTACAGGCATGAGCCACTGCACCCAGCCCCTCTACCCTTTTAAGATGAATTTGTCAAAGAATCAGAGGAAAATATTATATCAGCAATGTTAGTATAGGTTGACATCCACATGCTATACGTATGTGAAATATATTCACAATATTTTTCTCTATTTGGGAACTCATGAGGGAAGAAAGTATAATCAGTTAATCTAAGTAATTCAAAATTCTATTTTTTGTTATATCCTTAAGACGTACTATTCATTCTGTTTAACTCAATAGTCCCTGAATTTAATATGATTATTCCAAGTACTGTATATATACATGATCTGAGACAGACACGCTAAGATCTTTTTTCTTTGTCATGGCAAGTTTATCAATTGCAGAAAACATAGAGAAGGACTAGGGAAGTTATATTCATTCTTTTTAACGATATGCAAAACTTAACTATTTCTTAGCCTCCTAAGGACCACATAGTATCCAGCTGAGTAGACACAGGCATATTTTGGCAAATTAGAAGCTTCTGAGGAGAAATTACTACCATGCATTTTCTTTTAAATTTGTGGATTTGGTGGTGGTGATGGTGGGGAGTTCTCCTCTAGTACTTAGAATCTTTCTACACTTATACTAACTCTTCCATGGTGTTTTTCTTAGCTCTTAGAGACCTTAGCAATAGTTTACCCCAGTGTTTCAAGCAATTTCTGATGCTCTTTCTAGATGCTCCTCCAAAAATGTCTTTTCATCTCATAATGTGTGATATCTTCCCTTTCATATTCACAGTGTACAAAAAAAAAAAAAAAAACTAGGTTATTAAGTATGAAATGTCCGATTACCTTAAGTACTAAGTTTGACAGTTGATATTTCTGACATTTTACTTGGACACTTCTTGTTTTATTTATATTGTGAAGGTACATCCTCAGGCTTTCAAATGTACATTTTGGCTTGTGACTATCTTTCAAATTTTTTTTAGAGCCATTTTTGTGAAACCATGGATAAATCAAAAATTCATGTTATTTTCGAATGTGAGTTCTGTTGTGGAACCAATGCAGTGCAGACAGCTCAAAATATCAATGAAGTGTTTGGGAAGGATGTGGCTAATGAATGCACAGTACGTCGGTGGTTTAAGAAGTTCCATTCTGGTGATTTTAATCTTGAAAAAGGGCCACATGGGTGACCTTGAGATCAAGGTAGATAATGATGAGCTGAAGAAAGCTGTAGTGGAAACGAATCCATGTCAACCCATGCGTGAATTAGGAGCAAGGTTTTACTTTACTATTCCAACAATATCGGACATTTGAAACAAATCAGCAAGGTAAAGAAGCCAGATCGATGGATTCTGCATGAATTAAATGAGCATCAGAAGAGAAATCATCTGGAAGCTTGCTTTTCTTTGCTGTCACGACATAAAGGCTAACCATTTCTACACCATATTGTTACGTGTGATGAAAAATGGATTCTTTTTTTTTTTTTTTTGAGACAAAGTCTCACTCTTTTGCCCAGGCTAGAGTGAGTGCCGTGGCATCAGCCTAGCTCACAGCAACCTCAAACTCCTGGGCTCAAGGGATCCTTCTGCCTCAGCCTCCCAAGTAGCTGGGACTACAGGCATGCGCCACCATGCCCGGCTAATTTTTTCTATATATTTTTAGTTGTCCGATTAATTTCTTCCTAATTTTTAGTAGAGACGGGGTCTCGCTCTTGCTCAGGCTGGTCTCGAACTCCTGAGCTCAAACAATCCGCCCGCCTCGGCCTCCCAGAGAGCTAGGATTACAGGCGTGAGCCACCGCGCCCGGCCCAAAAATGGATTCTTTTTGACAATCACAAGCATTTGGCACAATGGTTGGATGCGGATGAAGTGCTGAAAAATGGTCCAAAACCACATATTCATCCAAAAAAGCTAATGGTGTCTGTTTGTTTGTCCAGCGCTGGTGTTATCCACTACAGCTTCGTGAAACCTGGTTAATCAATTAAAGCAGGTGTCTACTGCAACCAAGTGGACGGAATGATGATGCTTGCGATTAAGCAGCCACAATTGGTTAACAGAGACAGGCCAATCCTCTTGCAAGACAATGCTTGACCACATTTTGCACAAACAATGCTACTGGAACTACAGAAGCTGGACTTGGAAACTCTGTGTCATCCACTGTATTCACCAGACCTTGCATCAACTGACTACCACTTCTTCCAGGCTTTGGACTACTTCTTGCAAGGAAAAATATTCAGTTCTCAACAAGCTATGGAAAACGCTTTTGGTGATTTCATTGCCACTCGCTCTGCAGGCTTATTCGCTGCTGGCATATACAAGCTACCATTAAGATGGCAAAACTGTGTTTATAGTAGATGCATACTTTGATTAATTGTACTATTTCTTCTTTGAGATATAATAAACTAGATTTTTGATTTGAAATGGGACATTTCATATTTAATGACCTAAATTTCTGAGTCTTTTACTGAGGAAGAAATGTATTTAACTTTGTTCATCCCAGTATCTTGAATACCTACCATTTCCTTGGAACATATATTGAGTAGCTGGAACTATAGGTGCATGCCACTCCACCCGGCTTTTTATTACTTTTTTAAGTACAATCATCTTAACATAGTTGAGATTATACTGTCTATATTGGTTTATATTTTGTTTTTTCCCTAATACAACTTTAAATTGCCAAGGAAATGCCTGAGTACTCTTTTGCATTCATTCATTCATTAATTCATTCTGTCCATCAACAAATATGTACTTATATAAATATGTGTATATATGTAACTATCATACATATCCACATATGCATTCAAGGCACTATGTTGGCTGCTTTGAGGAAAGTTTGCTGTCTTGCAGGGCACAAAAGTCGACATAATGTAAAGCAGATCAGGAAGAACATTTGTGTTTTTTTGAGGGTCAGATGGCATCTTAGTCTGTTTTGTTTTACTATAAAGGAATATCTGAGGCTCCGTAATTTATAAGAAAAGAGGTTTATTTGGCTCAGTATTCTGATGGCCGGAAGGTTCAAGATTGGGCAGCTGCTTCTGGTGAGGGCCTTGTGCTGCTTCTGCTCATGGCGGAAGGTGAAGGGGAGCTGGTTTGTGCAGAGAATACATGGCAAGAGGAAGCAAGAGAGAGTGGGGAGGTGCCAAGCTCTTTTTACAACTAGCTCATGTAGGAATTAATAGAATTCACTCAATCTCTGCTTCCCAAGGGAGGTCATTAATCTATTCATGAGGGATCCGCCCCATGACCAAAACACCTCTCATTAGGCCCCACCTCCAACATTTGGGATCAAATTTTTTTTTTTTTTTTTGAGACAGAGGTCTCACTTTGTTGCCCGGGCTAGAGTGAGTGCCGTGGCGTCAGTGTAGCTCATAGCAACCTCAGACTCCTGGGCTCAAGCAATCCTACTGCCTCAGCCTCCCAAGTAGCTGGGAGTACAGGCATGCGCCACCATGCCTGGCTAATTTTTTTTTTTC
>NW_012145634.1:2022593-2023089 GCF_000956105.1 Propithecus coquereli
CTCCCATTTTTACCTGCACTTTTCTTTGAGGGAGAGTTTTAATTATAAATTCAATTTATTTGATTTATATAAAGCTATTCAAGTTTTCTCACTCATTTTGGATCAGTTTTGGTGAGTGTTTCTTTCATTAATTTTTTATTTAATCTAGGTTGTCAAATTTATTGGCATAAAGTTGTTACTAATATTGCCTTATTATCCTTTTTTAGTATCTGAAAGATCTGTAGTGATATTCTTTCTTTTATTCCTGATATTGTTAATTGGTGTCTTCTCTCTTATCAGTCTACCTATAAATTCTGTTTATCTTTCTAGACCATCAGTTATAAGTCTCATTTATTTTCTATATTGTTGGGCATTTTCTCTTTCACTGTTTTCTGCTCTTTATTATTTCTTTCTTTCTACTTATTTTGCATTTAATTTGCTTTCTTTTTCATTTCTGAAGATAGGAACAAAGGCCATTGACTTTAGATCTTTCTTTTTTTAAAAAATATAAGCATTT
>NW_012145634.1:2023349-2027662 GCF_000956105.1 Propithecus coquereli
GTGAGCCACTGCGCCCGGCCTGGGATCAAATTTTAACATGAGAGTTGGAGGGGACAAACATCCAAACCATAACAGAGGAGGAACCCATATGGATTATCTGTACTTTGACAAAGTCTCTTTGTTTGTAGATTCCTCTCTTTGGTGCTAAGACTATTGGCCAGAGAAGTCCTGATGGACCGGTACTGAGCAAAGCTGAATTTGTTGAGAAAGTTCGTCAGAGTAACCAGGCCTGTCATGATGGAGATTTCCACACAGCTATTGTTCTGTATAATGAAGCCCTTGCTGTTGACCCTCAGAACTGCATCTTATACAGCAATAGATCTGCAGCCTACATGAAAATCCAGCAGTATGACAAAGCTCTGGATGATGCAATTAAAGCCCGACTTCTCAATCCCAAATGGCCAAAGGTAGAAATTTTATTTACTTTCATACAATTTTCTGTACTGGTGTCTTATTTTAATGTAATATTTTATTGATCTAGTACAGTTATTGATATTTTAATAATGTATACTTTGGCAAAATGTAGATTGACTTCATTGAGTTGGAACACTAGGGAATGGCTTCCTTTTTTATGTTTTGGAAGTGTGCTTTCTCTGATCAAGTTTAATTATTTTCCTATATGTTCGAGATTTGAATTGTTTTCTTTTCACTCAGCCTCTTGATAGGATACATTCTAGTTATAGGTTTTGGACATCTTGTTTTGAACAGATGTTTTACATGAGGTATTATGACCATGTTTCTTTCCTTCAATTTAAGATATTTAATTCCCTGTCAATGACTGTTTTCAGAATGATATTTATTCGGGGAAATTTCTTGTTTTTTTCTAATAAATCATTGTAATTGTCTGTATTCCCTTGAATAGTGCAAGACTTCAGTTGTTACCTTTGTTTTGTGTACACTTTATTTTCAGTGTGCCTACTCCCAGCCTAACCCCTAGTTTATTTTATAAACAATTTCTTAATATATGACTAAAGCTAGTGGGGAGGGTTGCAGGGAGGAAATGGGGAGATGTAGGTCAGAGGATACAAAGTTGCAGATGTGTAGGATGAATAAGTCTGGAGACCTAATGTACAATTTGAGGACTATAGTTAATAATACTGTATTGTATTCGGGATAATTGCTAAGAGAGTAGATTTTAGGTGCTCTTACAACACACGGACACAGAAAAGGTTACTATGTGAGATGATGGATATGTTAATTCGCTTGACTACAGTTACCATTTCACTGTGTATAAGTATATAAGAACATCACGTTGTACACTTTAAATATATACCAAAAAAAAGATGTGACTGAAGTGTTTGAGATATTTTCTATAGAACCATGAAGCCATTTGATCCCATTCTTAGCTTTCTGTTGGGCTAACAAAGATAATGGATATTTCCTAGAGATTTAAAATAGGTTCTTAATGTCTTATTAATAATATGTCATAATACTTTATCCTTTGACTCTGGGAGATCTTTTTTGGCCTCATTTAGTAGAATTTCCAGTATTGCTGCTGCCTCATAAAGTGTTTACTATTCTGTAATTCCCTAAAGGATTTCTTTTATAACCATAAATATTATAAATGAAACAAAAACTGTTTAGAAATATTGTATATGACACCATTTGGGAGTTAGAATGCTTTTTTCAAAGGGCACACCTAGGTTCACTTTCCTGCTCCTCTATTTTTTTTTTTTTTTTTAAGGGACGGGGTCTCACTCTGTCACCCAGGCTGGAGTGTAGTGGCATGATCATAGCTCACTGCAGCCACTTGTGGGCTCAAATGATCTTTCTTCCTCAGCCTCCCGAGTAGGTAGGACTACAGGCACGTACCACCACACTTAGCTAAGTTTGTTTTTTCCAGAGAGACGGGGTCTCGCTATGTTGCTCATGCTGGTCTTGAACTCTTGGCCTCAAGCTATCCCCCAGCCTCCCCAAAGTGCTGGGATTATAGACGTAAGCTACCATGCCCAGCCCTTGCTCCTCTGTTAATACCTGGGAGGCTGAGGCAGGAGGATCGCTTGAGCCCAGGAGTTTGAGACCAGTCTGGGTGACATTATGAGACCCCATCTCTTAAAAAAAAATGTGCTTTTACTGTTATAGAAGAAACATCAGCCTTACGGGATAATTTCTATTAAGTTTGTCTTTGAGTTTTCTCCTCATAAGGGAGATTATTATTTCTTTAAAATGTACATTAATATTTCAGCTCTGTATGTAGCTGTAAGCAAACCTAACTTAGAAACATTCATAAATATGTAAAATATAGAATTTGTTATTGAAATCATAATAGAATCTTTCTAAACAGTATGGTAATGAAATTAATTGATAAAGAAATTTTTACCACTGCGTAAAAATGTTTTTTTTTAATAAAAACTTGATTTTATACTTATTTTTCTAGGAATATACTCATTATGTAAAAGAAGGTTTTCTTATACACTCTTGTCATAAAGATACTTGGTGAAATTTTACCAATTCTTTTTTTCTTTTAATTTTGACCTTTCTAACTCTGCCTTTTTCATTATAGTGCTTTGTCTTTATTAAGTCTTTCTCTGAAATGTTATTGTTATCTAGTTTGATGTGGGAAAAGCTGCCTTCCAATTTCTGTCTTTCTCCTGAAGTATTAATTTTTCATGTAAATATTCAAAGGCTCCAGAGTAGATGGAGAGTCTTTTATGCATGTCTGTTTTGTCTGAATGAAAGAATGATTTTGCTGTGATATAGGTTGCAAAAGAGGTATGAACAAAGCACTATGAGAATACTTCAAAAGCAATATGTCCAGTTCTATTACTAAGTTATGATACCTTATCTCCAACTGCTTCCTAGATGTTCTTTCTTTGACTTCTTTTTATATTCGTTCTTTTTATGTCCTGTTTTCTTAAATCTTTGTCTTACCCAAGATTACAAAGATTTTCTCCTTTGATTTCTTTTAGAATTTTTATAATCTTTACCTTTAGGTCTATAATTTGTTTTGAGTTACTTTTTCATACCGTATGAGATAAGAGTCAAGGTTTGTTTTTTTCCTGTATAGATTGCCATAATCCAGCAACGTTTGTTTAAAAGATTGTCCTTTCCCCATTGAATTATCTTGGCACCTTTGTCATAAATTATTTGATCATGTAAGTATGGAGCTATTACTGAATTCTCTGTTTCATTGATCTACATGTCCGTCTTCTTTCTTTCTTTTCTTTTTTCTTTTTTTTTTTTAAGAAACAGGGTCTCTGTTGCTCATGCTGGAGTGTAGTGACATAATCACAGCTCATTGCAGCTTTGACCTCCTGGCTCAAGCAATCCTCTCACCTCCCACTCAGCTTCCTGAGTAGCTGGGACTACAGGTGTGCACCACCACACCCAGCTGATTTTATTTTTTTGAGAGATGGGGGTCTCACTGTGTTCCCCAACCCAGGCTGGTCTTGAACTCCCAGCCTCAAGTGATCCACCTACCTTGGCCTCCCAAAGTTCTGGGATTACAGGCATAGGCCACCATGCCTGGCCTAAGTATCTCTCTTTATGCTCTAATCATAATGTCCTAATTATTGCAGATTTATAGTAAGTCTGACATCAGGTATTGTAAATCCCCCAACCTTGTTTTTCTTTTTACGGGTTGTTTTTGCTATTCTGTGTCTTTGCATTTCTATGTAAGATATAGAATCAGCCTATCAGTTTTTTCAAAAAATTTTCCTGGATGTTAATGAGGTTGCATTATATTTTTAGACCAGTTTGGAGAGAATGCCATCTTAACATTATTGAGTCTTGATAATCCATGAACATGGTATATCTCTTCATTTATTTAGGCCTTCTTTTATTTCCCTTTGCAACTTTTTGTAGTTTTCAATGTTCAGGTCTTACATATCTTTTGTTAAATTTATTCCTAAATATTTTATTTTTTTCATTGTCTAAGGTCCATGTATTAAAAAAAAAGAAAAAGAAAAAATATTTTGATTTTTGATGCTATTATAAATGGATTAATATTTTTCATTTTCTAATTCATTGAGAATCTGTAGAAATATGATATAGTTTTATACTTTGTGTCATGTGACTCTGTTAAACTTTTGAGTTGTAGTAGGGTTTTTTTTTTTTTTTTTGCAGATTCCTTAGGATTCTCTGTACACGTGATCATGTTGCCTGGAAATAATCACAATCCTACTTCTTCCTTTCTTTTGTGTATGCCCTTTATTTCTTTTCTTTCTTCAATCTCTCTCTTTCTCCTTCCCCCGTGCCCCCTTCCTTCCCCTCCTCTTCCCTCTCCTCCCCTGCCCTCCCATTTTTACCTGCACTTTTCTTTGAGGGAGAGTTTTAATTATAAATTCAATTTATTTGATTTATATAAAGCTATT
>NW_012145634.1:2028218-2030116 GCF_000956105.1 Propithecus coquereli
TCCATTGTAGTCAAAGAACATACTCTTTATGCTATTAATGCTTTTAAATTTACTGAGGCTAGTTTTATGGCCTAGCATATGGCTTTTCCTGGTTCATCTACCATGAGCACTTGGAAAGAACATGTATTCTGCAGTTGTGAGGTATAGTTTTATAGATATCAATTAAGTTGAGGGGATTGATTGTGTTGCTCATATCATCTGTGTGTGTCTTTGCTGACTTTTTTAATCCAGTTATTTCAGTTGCTGGAATTAAGAATTTCAAATCTGCAGCTAAGATTTTGGAATCATCTATCCATTTAATATTGTCAAGTTTTGCTTCATGTATTTTGAAGCTCTATTATTAACATATTACAAACTGTCATCTTGATGAACTGATCCTTTCATCACCATGCAATATATTTGTTTATCTCTGATAGTAATTTTTGTCTTAAAATCTATTTTGTCTAGGCCAGGCGCCATGGCATGCACCTGTAGTCCCAGCTACTCAGGAGGCTGAGATGGGAGGATCACTTGAGCCTAGTTGTGGGAGTCCAGCCTGGGCAACATAGACCTCATTTCAAAAAAAAATCTATTTTGTTTGATATTAATATAGGCACTCCAGCCTTTTTCTTCTTATTCTGTGTTATATCTTTTACTTTTCATATATTTTCAACGTCTTTATGCCTTTACATCTAAAATTTATCCCTTTTGGAAAGCATATAGTTGTGTCTTGCTTTTTCAATCAATTTTGTCAATTTCTGCCTTTTAATTGAAATTTCTGTTCATTAACACTTAACACAGTTATTGATGCTGTTGATTTTGCATTTACCATTTTATTATTTTTTTGTCTCTTCTATTTTTTGTTCTTCAGTTAATCTTTTCCTGCCATTTATTGGTTTATCTGAATACTTTTTAGAGTTGATTTTTTTTTTTCCTCTTGAGAAAGTTTTCCATTGTTGTTTATGTTGTTTGGCGGGTAATTATCTTGGTTAGAATAGAACTGTAAATTCTGTTTACAGCTCTGGTATCAGTTCAGATGTTTTGTTTTTTGTTGAACTGCTTTGAATTTGCATGTGACTCAGGGGTTATCTAAAGATTTGGGTAGGCAGAAGTTTTTTATTTTTTGGGGAAGAACTTGAGTATCCTTTTTTTGTCTCTTTTCCTTCTGGAGTCTTCTTCCCTCTTTGCCGGAGGCTAAGGTTTCCTGGGCTTCATTACTCTTCTCATTCCCCAAGCCAGAAAGACTGTTTTTCTCTACCAGTGTTTCTGTTCCCCTCACCATTCTGACTGTACTTGACCCTTGAACCTTGAAAATGGAAACTCACTTCACAGCTCTCCCAGAATCTGCCTGTTTTTCTTCACTTTCCAGTGCTTTCATGTAGCTCTTTTTTATTATGTCTAGATTTTATAGTTGTTTTCTCTGTGTGGGTGAGTCCAGTAGGATCCCGCACAGTCATTACTGGAAGTGAAAGTGATAACCTCTTCAGTGGTCTAAGCTTCCTCATGATCAGTGGATCCCCAACAAACTCCTCTTGCCTCTTTGACCAGGTGACTTTCTTGACGTTTTGAGATCTCTCACTGTGGTCATTGCTTCCACTTAGCTAGTTTCATACATTTAGGATATTTATCTTTTTCTTTTTTTAATTTTTTGCATAAAATTGGTCAATGATTCCTCTGTACTCTTTCTTAAATATATTCCACATATATCTTTTTTTTTTTTTTGAGACAGAGTCTCACTTTTGTCACCTGGGCTAGAATGCAATGCCGTTATCATAGCTCACTGCAACCTCAAACTCCTGGGCTCAAGTGATCCTCCTGCCTCCGCCTCCCGTAGCTGGGACTACAGGTGTGCATCACTGTGCCTGGCTAATTTTTCTATTTTTCGGTACAGACCGGGTCTGGCCCTTGCTCAGGCCGAT
>NW_012145634.1:2039121-2040902 GCF_000956105.1 Propithecus coquereli
TGGCCTGGAAAAATTTTAAAATTTTATTTCAATAAAAATTTTATTTCTCTATTGTCTTCTAATCACCCATTCCAGTCCCTAGAGTTAACTATTTTTTATCCAGTTTGAATATCTTTTGAGACCTTTGGCAAAATATCTATAACTCTACACATGTACACATGCACTCACACACATACCCCTACATAACTACTTTTTTTCTTTTCTTTTCTTTTTTTGTTTTTGAGACAGGATCTTGCTCTGTCACCTCGGCTAGAGTGCAGTGGTGTCATCATAGCTCACTACAACCTCTAACTCCTGAACTGAAGTGATTCTCCTGCCTCAGCCTCCCCAGTAACTGGGACTACAGGTGCAAACTGCCACGCCTGGCTAATTTTTTTATTTTTTGTAGAGCCGGGGTCTTCCTGTTGCCCAGGCTGATCATGAACTCTTGGGCTTAATTGATCCTCCCACCTTGGACTCCCAAAGTGCTGGGATTATATACTTTTGAAAGAAAAGAGATACTTGAAAATTTTTTTAAACTGACAAATAATAATTGTGTATATTTATGAGATACAATAATGTTTTGATCTATGTATACATCATAGATTCAATCAAGCTAATTAGCATATTCATCACCTCAAAATTTTTTTTTTTTTGTGGGAGAACATTAAAGATCTATTTTAGCAGTTTTCAAATAAACAATACACTTTTTTTTGAGACAGAATCTCACTCTGTCACCCCGGTACAGTACAGTGGTGTAATCATAGCTCACTGCAACTTCAAACTCTTGGGCTCAAGTGATCCTCCTGCCTCAGCTTCCTGAGCAGCTGGGACTATAGGTGTGCACCACCATGCCTGGCTAATTTTTTTCTATTTTTGGTAGAGAGGGGTTCTCAGTCTCCAGCTTGCTCAGGCTGGTCTTGAACTCCTGACCTCAAGTGAGCCTCCTGCCTCGGCCTCCCAGAGTGCTAGAATTAGAGGGATGAACCACCCCACCTGGCCAAACAATACATTTTTATTAACTGTGGTCACCGTGCAGTGCAACAGATCTCTAAAACATTCCTCCAGTCTAACTGAAACTTTGTACCCTTTGATCAACATCTTTCTAAAAAGGAATACTTTTTATTTTTTATTTTACTTTATTATTTTTCTTTTTAGAGACAGGGTCTCACTCTTGTCTCTCAGGCTATAGTACATTGGTGTGATCATAGCTCACTGCAGCCTCAAATTCCTTGGCTCAAGTGATTCTCCTGACTCAGCCTCCTGAGTAGCTGGGACTTACAAGTATATGCCACCATGCCTGGCTTTTTTTTCCTTTTTTTTTTTGTAGAGATGGGATCTCACTATGTTGCCCAGGCTGGTCTCAAACTCCTGGCCTCAAGTGATCTCTTATTATAACACACTCAGTGGAAGAGGATGACCTTCCCCAATAGGCGAGGATGGTTTTTCGATGAAGGGTATGCAAGTAGTTGTATCCCTGCTAGAACCTCCAAATAAGCTCTCATCTCTAATTATAGATTTTTATCTTCTTTGTAAGTAAAAACTCAAAAATATTAAATTGGTGTATTTATAATATGGGATATTATGTAGCTATTAAAAGTAATTAGATGTTTTCAGAAATATATCTACCTCTGGGAAAAAAGAAAAGGAAAAAAGTAATTAGGTCTATAAATTGCCAGAGAAAAATGAACACATTGCAAGTCTAACATTAAAAAATATCCCAGCCAACCACAGTGGCTCATGCCTGTAATTGCAGCACTCTGAGAAGCCAAGTCAAAAATTAACTGGTCGTGGTGGTGCAC
>NW_012145634.1:2040952-2043753 GCF_000956105.1 Propithecus coquereli
TGTTCATTTTTTAAATTGTTTTCTTTCTGTTCCTCAGAAATTTACCTGTATTTCAGTTGGATGATTTTTTTCTTTGTCTATTCAGATTTGCTCAGGATCCCCTCTAGTGAATTTTTTATTTCAGTTACTGTAGTTTTTCTATTCAGTTTTAAAAATATAATTTCAGTATCTTTATTGATAATTCTCTATTGAGACATCATGCTCACATTTTCCTTTAATTCTTTAGACATAGTTCCCTTTAGTTCTTTGAACATATTTATGGTAACTAAATTAATGTTTTTGTCTAGTAAGTCCAACATCTGGATTTCCTCAGGGACAATTTTTTTTTTTTTTTGACTACTTTCCCCCGCAGTGTATTGGCTATATCTACCTGTTTCTATTTATGTCTCACCATTTTTTTGTTGAAAACTGGACATTTTAGATAGTATAATGTGGCAACTTTGGAAATCAGATCCTCCTCTTCTCCAGAGTTTGTTGTTGTTGCTATTTGTTGTCGTTATTGCCTTTTATGTGTTAGTGATTTTCCTATACTAATTCTTAAAATCTTGTATTCTTTGTCATGTGTAACCACTAAGGTCTCTGCTTATTTAGCTTGGTGGTCAGGTAATGATTGGATAGAGGTTCCTTAAATGTTTTGAACCAATAATTCTACCAGCCTTTACAAAAGAGTTCCCTGTGTGTGTTGGCGTACACCTTCAGCATTCTGGCAGTTTAGAACTCTTAGTCTTCACTTCCTGATTGCGTAGAACCTCAAGGTCATCTAGAGATGAGAGATTAGGATTTTCTCAGATCTTTTTTGGACATGCTCACAGTCCTGCACATTCCTAGATTCCCAGGAATATTTTGGAGTTTCTCAAAGCCCCCTATGGACATCTCATTCACCAGATTTTTTCTTTTAATGTTTTTCATTAGACTCTTGTTAATTCAACTTAGTATTGCTGCTTCAGGCAGCTGTGATGTTAACCAATGGCCACTGATTTTGTTTGACACATGCCCTGTGAAGAGGGCTGTTCACACTGAGCTACCTCTGAGGTAGGTCAAATAAAGTCCTGCACATGGAGCTTTTCCAGTGAGCTGCCAGATAGGTCAAATAGTGGTAATTTTCTGGGGTTGGCTGTTTTGGGGTGCTCCAAACCACTCTGACCCCTCCATTGGCTCCTAAGTATATGGCTTTCATGTCCATTATGGCAGAAAGGCTGCTGGTTTTCATGTGTGTCACATATGTGGGACAACAGGGAAAGAAATAGTGCAAATTAGAATCCTACAAAGCTTGCTATTCTTACTGAGATTCAGCTGTTTCTCTTACTGAGATTCAGCTGTTTCTCTTACTGAGATTCAGCTGTTTGTCTTGAAGAACTACTTGTTGGATTGCTACAAGTTGTTGGTCAATTCCCAGAATTCTAAAAAAGTTGATTTTGACAAGTTTTGCTGGTAATCTCATTGCTTTTTGGAAGTCTTTACTCTGCTATTTTTGGAGTGCTTTTCCATAATTTAATTTATGGGAAAATATAAACAACCACTCTGAGGGAAATGGAAAGTAGGAGGGTGAAAGCAGAAACAGGGAGACTAATGATGATGCTAACTTGGAGTAGAGTAGTTAGTGGTAGAAATGGAGAGAAGTTGAGGGATTTGGGATATGCTTTGTAAGGGCTCCCTGAACTTCGTAAGTGAAAGGCTGATCCTCGTAATACTCATTTGTTATGAATGGTGCTGTCTCCATTTCATAGGTAAGGTGACGTGCAGGGAGACTTGAGTAATTTGCCCAGAGTTACAGAGAAAGAAAAAAGCAGGATTTTAGAACCTCTATATACTTAACTCCAAATTTTCTTAACATCTCTGCATACTTGACATGAAAATCAGTTATGAGTCAAATATAAATTCACAGTAAATATTTACAATAAAATTGACTATCTTATATAATTATTTTTGCATAATTTTATTCTTGTTTTTAAGGAGGTAAAAATTTAGTTATTCAGAAGCTTTTTATAGACAGTTGGAATGATAATCAGGAATAGGGATTTTTTTATATATAGGACTGTGACACTTCGTATAAATTTAAGTCAGACTTTATATTCTAGTGTAGGGGAGAAAAATACATTTCTTTCTGTCCTTTTTAGTTCTCAGGTAGGGCCCCTGTGACAAAAGAGAGATTAACAACAAAAGCATACAAATGTATTTAATGTAAGTCTTGGAAGACATGAGAGCTTCATAAGGAGCTGAAAGTCCAAAGAATTGGTTAAACCTGAGCATTTTTATGCTAGGTTTGATAAAGAGTGGAAAGTCATTAAAAAATGTGATAGGACAAAGGGTATATGAGCTAAGAGGAACTGGGGGAAATTTATCAAAGCCTGTTTGTTTGGATTCTTCTCAGTGTACTTCCATCTTTGGAGATAAAGATGTTCCTTTCCTCTGCGTATAGGGAAGGCACTTCTTACATGAGGTCTTATGACCTGCTTCAGGGGAAGGTTAGCGAGTTCTTCCTGCATCTACCATTTCTTAAATTCCTGTAGCTTAAAATATTTAATATGCCAAGGTGTCGCTACTGTAAGATAAAACCATCACAGCAAACTGTCATTTATTTTCCTGTTATGGATTTCATTACCAGAACAATTGCTATTACCAGTTTATCTTTGGGAATAAATTGTTTATTGTTATTAACATAGGCCATTGTTTCATATGTCTTAAACACATGATTTTATGACAGGTTTATAATTTGTATGCATTTAAATCTATGTTCAGGTCTTTTTGGTAAATCTGTACATCGCACTCATACAGGTATATAAATGTTTTAAATTACAAAA
>NW_012145634.1:2047594-2049050 GCF_000956105.1 Propithecus coquereli
ATATAAAACTTAGAGAAAAGTTGCAAGACTAGTATAAAGGACTCCTGTATGCCTTTTATCTAGATCCCCCAGTTGTTAACATTTTACATATTTGGCTTATAATTCCCTATTTATTAATATTGTTGTTTTCTAAACTATTTCAAAGTAAGTTGTATACATGATGTCCCATCACCCCAAAGTTCTTAAAAATGTATTGAGAATGCTCTGATGTAAAGTCACAGTATTTAGGACATTACCATTGATATAGTACCACTATCCAGTTCACAAAACCTTCAAATTTTAGTGATCACTCCAATCATGTCCTTATAGACACCCTTTCCTTTCTGGTCCAGGGTCAATTACCTGGCAAAAAGTATATTAGGAGTGGCTAGTTTAGATAGAATGTAGAGTCAGGTCTGTAGCAGCTTCCCACATTACAAGTAACTTACTTTGTTGACTGGGTTTTGACCAGTCTTGGGTTCCTGATTATTATTTTCTTGGTTGGCATCTTGACCTTTGATCACTCCAGTAATATATTCCATATCTTTTTTTGTACTGTCAGCCTTCGCTCATACTACACAACTTGTGGTTCAGTGCAGCTAGTCTGGACTGCTTGCCTGACTCTCTTGCTCCTAGCAGTTCCTCTCTTATTGTGCTTAGTTTGATAATATGTACGGGATAAGTAATATTTTTGTGCCTGTGTGTACCAGGGGTACTCATGCCAGGTGCTTCCTCTGTTTAAGAGTTAGGCAGAATACACCAGAATAGGAGTTGCCATTTAGAATAATTTCATTTGTCTCAGCCAGCACTAATGCTATGTAAAACTGAAGAGAGCTACATACCTGGAACTGCATGTGTGTGTGTGTGTGTGTGTGTGTGTGTGTGTGTGTGTGTGTGTCTGTCTGTCCGGAGTATACTCTGCTGTGAATCTTGGGTTAGGTAGAATGTACTCCTGAATTATTTTGAATTATGCTTCTGCGTGTAGGCTCTATAATCTTAGTACAGTTGTCCCTCACTGTCTGTGAGGGATTGGTTCCAGGATCTCTCATGGATGGAAAATCTGTGGATGCTCAAGTTTCATATATAAAATGGCATAATGTTTGCATATAAGCTATACACATCCTTCTGTATACTTTAAATCATTTCCAGATTATGTATAATATTTACCACAATGTAAATGCTATGTAAATAATTGTTATACTGTATTGTTTAGGGAATAATGACAAGAAAAAGTCTGTATATGTTCAGTACAGCCACAGGGGTTTTTTTGGGGGGGAGGGGTTTTTAGTATTTTTAATCTGCAATTGGTTGAATCCATGGATGCAGAACTCGTGGATACAGAGGGCTGACTGTATATAATCTCCTTAGGTGGTGGCTTGTAATTTTGTGAGAGTGAACTAATGAAATCATGGCCTACCATTTGGGATCAGTTGGCAAATCTTGGAATAGAACATTATAGGTAGAATATTCACTGCTC
>NW_012145634.1:2049100-2051260 GCF_000956105.1 Propithecus coquereli
TTCTATTTTTGGTAGAGAGGGGTTCTCAGTCTCCAGCTTGCTCAGGCTGGTCTTGAACTCCTGACCTCAAGTGAGCCTCCTGCCTCGGCCTCCCAGAGTGCTAGAATTAGAGGGATGAACCACCCCACCTGGCCAAACAATACATTTTTATTAACTGTGGTCACCGTGCAGTGCAACAGATCTCTAAAACATTCCTCCAGTCTAACTGAAACTTTGTACCCTTTGATCAACATCTTTCTAAAAAGGAATACTTTTTATTTTTTATTTTACTTTATTATTTTTCTTTTTAGAGACAGGGTCTCACTCTTGTCTCTCAGGCTATAGTACATTGGTGTGATCATAGCTCACTGCAGCCTCAAATTCCTTGGCTCAAGTGATTCTCCTGACTCAGCCTCCTGAGTAGCTGGGACTTACAAGTATATGCCACCATGCCTGGCTTTTTTTTCCTTTTTTTTTTTGTAGAGATGGGATCTCACTATGTTGCCCAGGCTGGTCTCAAACTCCTGGCCTCAAGTGATCTCTTATTATAACACACTCAGTGGAAGAGGATGACCTTCCCCAATAGGCGAGGATGGTTTTTCGATGAAGGGTATGCAAGTAGTTGTATCCCTGCTAGAACCTCCAAATAAGCTCTCATCTCTAATTATAGATTTTTATCTTCTTTGTAAGTAAAAACTCAAAAATATTAAATTGGTGTATTTATAATATGGGATATTATGTAGCTATTAAAAGTAATTAGATGTTTTCAGAAATATATCTACCTCTGGGAAAAAAGAAAAGGAAAAAAGTAATTAGGTCTATAAATTGCCAGAGAAAAATGAACACATTGCAAGTCTAACATTAAAAAATATCCCAGCCAACCACAGTGGCTCATGCCTGTAATTGCAGCACTCTGAGAAGCCAAGTCAAAAATTAACTGGTCGTGGTGGTGCACCTGTAGTCCCAGCTATTTGGGAGGCTGAGGCAGGAGGATTGCTTGAGTCCAGGAGTTTGAGGTTGCAGTGAGCTATGATGATGCCACTGCACTCTTGCCTGAGCAACAGAATGAGGCTCTGTCTTGAAAAAAAATAAAAGTAGTTGAAAGGTTTCTGTCTTCTCTTGGGTACATGTAAGAAGACACAAAGTAGTGTTTGTTTCTTTATTATTCAAGAGAAGACTACAAACAAAAGTATGTTTTCTAGTTGTCACCATTTGATTGGTATTAATAGCTTTTCTATTTGGTGTTGAAATGAGTCTCTTAAGCCCACACATCATTGCTTACTTATTTGTATGTTTGGTTTTTATTTTACTATAGTTGATCTAAGAGGGGAATTACAGTTCTGGCTAAGAGGGATTTTTTTCCTCATAAATGTCAGCCTAAAGTAATGTTGGATTCTACAGCATCTCCTTGGAAACTAGGCTTTTGTGGAATACAAACAACTACTTTAAGATGGACGCTGTCTCCCTAGGAAGTGATTCAGGAAGTCTGGCAAGAAAGGAAGTCTTGCTGTGAAGGAAATTCAGGAAATAGGAACTCAGTTATTTAAGTTTTCAGGTTTGAAACAATTTGTTTTAAGAATCTTCCATCCTAATGACCAAGTTATAAACATGTGATAAGTAGTAAGCTTCACTTCCAAATCCCAGATGGTATGTATTTATCACTAAGGAGTGTGGATGTATTGTTTTAAATGAAGTGAAAGTTTTGTTGTCATATATACTTGACAATGACATTGATTAAAATGTACATAATATGCTTTGTGGGTGCTATTTAATATTTAAAATGTTTTAGGGTGTGTAACTTTTAAAGGTTTCTGTTGGTCTTATCTCTTGTAATAAAAATTTGGTAGCACTTTCTATCTCAATGAAAAGAGAAAACTATCTTGGGGTTTCCAGAATCATTTCATAGAAACCTTTATTACTATTCTCAAAAAAGCATTTCAGATTAGAAGTTATGAAAGCAACTCCAGAAGTACTGGCAAAGAAATAGTTTTTCCAAAAAAAATTTTAAAGTGATAAGATTGCTAGATGAGCAATATACTTAAATAAAATTAATCTCTTTTGGAAATTGAAGTATTACTAATACCAGAATTGAAACATTCTTCTTGTATTTGTGTTATTATAGCAATACTAGAAGTCATTGAATAAATTTAGTCATTGGTTAAATTTAGTGATTTATTTTTT
>NW_012145634.1:2053215-2084869 GCF_000956105.1 Propithecus coquereli
TTTTTTTTGAGACAGAGTCTCACTCTGTTGCCCTGGCTACAGTAGGGTGGCATCATTGTAGCTCACTGCAACCTCAAACTGCTGGCCTCAAGTGATTTTCTTGCCTCGGCGTCCCGAGTAGTTGGGACTACAGGCAAGTGCCACTATACCCAGCTAATTTTTCTATTTTTAGTAGAGGTGGGGGCTCTTGCTCTTGCTCAGGCTGGTCTTGAACTCCTTACCTCAAGCAGTCCTCCCACCTCAGCCTCCCAGAGTGCTAGAATTACAGGTGCGAGCCACCGTGCCCGGCCTGATTTGCATAAATTTCTAAAAATTGGAGAAATACAAGTAAGTTTATTATGATTCTAATCATTCAGTTGCTAAGCTTTAATGATATTTGAAAATAAACATTTTAAGAGTTGACTAGTTTCTAAACAGTAGGTCTTCCAAGGAGAACGTAGACTAAAAGGTGGCATTAACTTCTGAATAAAAGTCATACTTTTTCTTAATGATAAAATATTAAATTTAGGCTTAAAGTCAACTTAGATAAGGAATTTGGATTATTGGAGAAGCAGTGATTTGATTTCTGGAAAGTATATTGAGAAAGTGCACTTGACCTCAAGTACATGCAGGAGGAATCCTTTGTAAATCCTTGTGACCATGTTTTTAAGAGCTGCAGATTGTTGAGTGAAATGCAACTTGCCTTTGGTTTTGTGAATTTGCCAGACTTGTGCGCCCTCTTGTGTTTAACTCATAGTTAAAACTATTCTACATTATGGCTTTTAGTAGTCTTGTGTAGATTGATGGGTTGGTTGTTACATGGGTATTCTTTGAGGACATTATAAATGTTCAAGTATAATGATACATATCCAATACATGTTACCAAATCTCATTATTATAACAGTCTTATAATATCTTTGTAGAACTGCACAATTGGAAAGAGTATTATGTGTTCCTCTGGTTCTATTTTCTATGTTTACTTTTGCAGACTCTGTATCAATTTTTCTTGTATTTAATGAATGCATTTATTGAGATACATGTCCTTGAACACAGATTATTTCTAAAAAGGCTAAGCAACAAGGTTTAATTATACTATTATTTTTATGCGAAGGTTCTGGCAGTTGTAAGCTATGTTGGCTGACCAAGCTAGTAAGTGCCTAGCACATTGTAGGCCTTCAAAAATATCTGTTGAAAGGAAGAATGTGGAAGAATCATGGCTGATGACCTTTATTTTTTCATTGAATGAAAGACTTGAAATTAGTTGGATGGTTGCCAGATTGTTATATTCCGAGGGATAGTTTGTTACTCAGGTTCCAGATAACCTGGGGAAGAAATGACTTTTAACCTTTGAGTCGGTATTTAATTGAAATAGGATCTTTATACCTCATTGTACTTACAACCATATTAAAATGTCCATAAACAGCCTTTTTCTAATCGACGTGAAACTAGGGTTTCCCTTATCTGGACCCTTCGTGGTCTGAATTACTTTAATTTTGTGGATCCCATCGTATTCAGATCAACCTTGGTGCTGGATTATAAGCCATTATGCCAAGCTGATAGAAGTTTAGCAAATAGTGTCGTAAGTGAAGCGCTCCTTTCAAATGGGGGAGGAATTAAAAAGGTGATTCTAAAGAGTTAGTTACCAAAGGTTCAGAATTTGGTAATGCCTTACCTGCTCACTAGATAAACCCTCTTACATTGGTTTTTTTTTTTTTTTTTTTTTTTTTTTTTTTTGAGACAGAGTCTCGCTCTGTTGCCCTGGCTAGAGTGAGTGCCATGGCGTCAGCCTAGCTCACAGCAACCTCAAACTCCTGGGCTCAAGTGATCCTACTGCCTCAGCCTCCCGAGTAGCTGGGACTACAGGCATGCGCCACCATGCCCGGCTAATTTTTTCTATATATTTTTAGTTGGCCGATTAATTTCTTTCTAATTTTAGTGGAGGCGGGGTCTCGCTCTTGCTCAGGCTGATCTTGAACTCCTGAGCTCAAACAATCGGCCTGCCTCGGCCTCTCAGAGAGCTAGGATTACAGGCGTGAGCCACCGCGCCCGGCCTCTATAAATTATTTGACAAATATTTAGTAAATAGGAATTGCATGCATAGCACCGTGTCAACTATTCTTTGGTTAGAAGTAATGCATTTTTTGATTTTTTTTTTTTTTTTTTTTGAGACAGGTCCCATTCTGTTGCCTGGACTAGAGTGCAGTGTCATCATCATGGCTCACTGCAACCTCAAACTCCTGGGCTCAGGCGATCCTCCTCGTTAGCCTCCTGAGTAGCTGGGACTATAGGCGTGCACCACCATGCCCAGCTGATTTTTTTTCTATTTTTTGTAGAGACGGGGTCTCGTTCTTACTCAGGCTGGTTTCAAAGCATTTTTAAAAATTTAGCTTTAGACAATTTATATGTATGTAATAGTGTTTATAACTTTTATATTGCATTTACATTTATTATTTTTTTCTGGGTTCAACCATATGAAGTCAGCATGGTGGATAATTTTATTCCTGTTTTATAGATGAAGAAAACTGAGATCTGGAGGGATTATGACTTGACTAAATGAATTGTGTATGTGGAAGTTCCTTGTAAAATATAAAAGGCTAAAATATCTATTAAGGTGTTCTCAAACGTAGGTCTTTTAATTTTAGGTCCAATATTCATTCTACCTATGCACTATGTATTTTTCCATATAAATAGATCATAGCACATTTGCTAGTTGCCAAAAACCCTGCTTCTCTATATTAATTGGTGGTATTCATGGTGAATTAGAAATAATGCAGTGTATATTACAACATATTTCTTAGTCACTTCTTCTGTGTTCCTGTCTACATATTAGAGGCAATTCTTAGCTCCTTCTGCTATACATATTTTGGTTTAGGAAATGGGGATGGAATTGTGTTTAAACAAAAACAAACTAAAAGACTGCCTCAAATGCTTGTGTACATAGTTTCTTTTGTAGAGGCTTAGGTATTGTTACAATGTAATATTATAAGTTAAAAAATAGAAAGTGATATAGAAAGTAGAATGGTGGTTGCTAGGGGGCTGGGAGGAGGGGAAAAATGGGGGGTTATCGTTTGGGTATACAGTTTCAGTTTTGCAAGATGAAAATGTTCTGGAAATCTTTTGTACAACGATATGAATATATTTAACACCACTGAACTGAACTCTTATTGGCTATCGTAAATTTTGTGTTTTTCTTTTTAATGAAAATTATAAAACATATTAAAAAGGTAGAAAATACACAAAGTTTAATATAACAAATGTTCAAGAACCTGCCACCAAGAATGAGGAAATGATAATATTTTCTCTGCAGTGATTATTTGTGAGATTGAATTTAACTGAATCCTGGTGTTACGGCTTGGTATTAGCCTTGAGGCTTCTGAAGAACCTGTATCATCTTAGGTGAAATATGAACCTGACCTTAATTTCTAGGCTATTGCTGTATTTCGTTCAGATAATTTGGTGAAAAGTGTTCTCTCTCCTAAATGTATGTTACTTTTTCATTCTGGTTTCTCTGGTAAGAGGAAGAGATTTATTATGTTTAGTGACACTTTCATATTTTCACTGAAGAGCCTCCTCTCCAGATGTCTGTCTGGCACTCATCAGGAGCTATTTGGAAATATCTTAGGCTTTGCAAAATTAAAAGGTGATTAGCATAAGATCCTAGTATAGTCATCTATAATGTATAGTGGTTTATGCAGGAGCTCTTCAATTTTTTCCAATAATGACTGTCAAAATCTCATTATTCTAACTTCTATTAAAATGTTAGTAGACAATGCTGTTTTATACTTTGAGGATTTAATTATAAAACAATTTTTCACTAAAAAGTAATTGATTAAAACAGAAAAGCTCCCTAACCAATAACATAGTAATTTTCCTTTCTAAGTATTAATTTTCCTTTTAGTGCTACCTATTAGGCAAATAGAGCAATTCAAATCAGCAAATATGTATCACGGAGCCTTAAATAACTTCCCATCTCACTTAGAATAAAATTCTTAGCATGGCCCAAGAAAGCCCTGTTCTTTTTTTTTTTTTTTTTTTGAGACAGAGTCTTGCTGTTGCCCTGGCTAGAGTGAGTGCCATGGCGTCAGCCTAGCTCACAGCAACCTCAAACTCCTGGGCTCAAGTGATCCTACTGCCTCAGCCTCCCGAGTAGCTGGGACTACAGGCATGCGCCACCATGCCCGGCTAATTTTTTCTATATATTTTTAGTTGGCCGATTAATTTCTTTCTATCTTTAGTAGAGACGGGGTCTCGCTCTTGCTCAGGCTGGTCTCAAACTCCTGAGCTCAAACAATCCGCCTGCCTCGGCCTCCCAGAGAGCTAGGATTACAGGCATGAGCCACCGCGCCCGGCCTACAAAGCCCTGTTCTGACCTCTGCCCCCCCTCTCTGATTTCATCTTTTATACTCACTCCTTTGTCCACTATACTCTAACCATAGTCTTTTTTTTTTTTTTCATGCAGTTCTTTGGATATTTGCATTTCTTCCCCACTTTGTACCTTTTATACTTGCCACCTGGAATTGTCTTTTTCCCAAGTGATTATGACTGGTTCTTTCTTAGATTCAGAGATCAGCTTGAATATCATTGCCTAATTTAATATAACCACTTAGTCACCTTTAGTCACATCACTCTATTTGAATTTTCTCTCTAGCTCTTCTTACTACATGATTGTTTTGATGTTTTTTGTTTGTTACCTGCCCTCCTTCATAGAATGTATGCTCCATGAGAATAGTGAGCTTGGCTTTCTTATTCACTGCTGTATTTCCCGTGTGTAGAACAGTGAATATATGTAGTAGATGCTTAATAGTGTGTTGAACAAATGACTGAATGATTCATTGTTATGTCTTACTATGTGCTAGACACTGTGCAAAGTCTTGTGGAGGAACTGAGTTTAGTCAGACGTGACAATCCAATAACTATAATACAAAATTGTTAAGTCCTATAAAATGCTATGGGGCCACAGACGAGAGTAATTAATTTCTCCTCGAGGTAGGTCAGGGGATATTAGAGATAAGTTACTGTATTAGTGCTTTGTATTTTACATTAAACCATCCTCCTGAGGCACTTTGCTGATTAGTTACTGATCAGTTCTTGAATTTCTAATATTTGACTTAACCTTGCTATTTACTTTTCTGTAAAAAGATGGAAAGATGGTAGTAATATTGACCTCAAGAATGTTGTAAGGATTAATCATTTAATGTTGATTAAGTGCTTTGAAAATGCAAAATGCTATATATAAGCCCTGATGTTCTTAATCATTTTAACAACCACTTTCTATAATTAAGTTTTATTATGTACTTAGCTCTTGATTATTCAGATGGAAATAAATATGACACTTAAAAAGAGATTATTTAGGAAAGACCTACTTATTATTAAAAGGCCTATATGGACCTTTTACATTGTATTGTTAGTAGAAAATAATGCCTGTATTTTCTATTTATTATATTATGTTCTCAGAAGAGTAGTAATGCACTATAACCCCCAGGAGGCAGTAGTATACCAAGAAGATTGTGTGCTTAGGCATGCTAAACAGCAGGGCAAGTCTGTTAGTGATTAGTGACTTGGTTTAACATGCAGAGGCTTCCCTTCTTATTGATCAGGGAGTGAAGATTTCAAGAGATATTTTAACTTTCCTTTTCTTATAGTATTATATTATCTTGTGTTTAAGTGTTTTTTCTTCCTCAAAGAGAGGATCCTGTCTATTTTAGTTCTTGGAGTATAATGATATCTAGGGATTGTTATATACACAGGAGTACCTCACTTTTATACTATATTATGCAATACTATGCTACACATAGATTGTTTCTGAAAGTTATGAATATATTTAAATTTTCACAAGATGAATCTTACTTTAAATTCATTATGGCAATGACTCTTAACCTTTTTTCCTGCCCCTATGTACTAAGGAATAAGATAAAGTTAAAATCCTAACAGTGGCTTGCTGCTTCAGTTATTTTCAGTGTATGGTAATTTTTCCCCCAGATCTCAGAGGGTTTCATGTTATATTATCTAATTAAAGAATCCTACTTTGGAGAGTTAGGGTCAGCCATCTTTACAGAATTAGGGTTAGTGGCTGTCAAAAGAATATTATTCTTAATATTTAACCCCTGCATACTACTTATCTTTAAGGGTTTTTTAAAAAAAATTAACATATTAGCAACAGCATTTTCCCAAGGCGTGGAAATTTTAAAGGTTTTTAACAGTGAAGCAGTTGGGCATTAGGTTTTCTTTGTGCTTCCCTAATACTCTATCCTTATTCCTATCCTGAGTATTGACTTACCACACTGTGTTATAATTGACTGTTAGTCCTGTCTATATCCCTAGACTATTAGGTTCTAGAGGGCAGAGACTTTGTTCATGTATGTGTTCCAGGCCCAGTTTGTTAGCACATAGTGAGTGCTCAGCAAATATTGTAAATGAACACTGGATTTGTGTAGACTTGAGAGATTTTAAATAAAGATACTTAGTGTAGAAACAAGAAGATACCATTTGTCTGAATTTTCTGCTGTCAAGGTGTTTGGGTGTTATTTTACACAATGCATTGAACCAGTGAAATTTTAGGAAATTCTGAGTGGGAATACTGGTTTCAGAGCTTCCTGACGTACAATAGACACTTAAAACTGGTTTTATTCCTTTGTAACAAAGATGTGGAGGCTGACAGGTTAGATATTATTCTTAGAAGGTGGTTAAGCACATTATTTCATTGATTGCTAATTCTTGGAAATTGCATGGAGCTGAGAAATAACATTTCAACTGATTTCAAGATAGATGTCGAGGCTTGATTTGAATGTTTTATATTAACCTTTTTTTGGGAGACGAATTCTGTATATAAGGCATTCTACGCTCTTTATGGGGATATGAAGGTATAAAACCACTCTTCCTTCTGTGTTAGTCTACCGTTAAACCTACATGTGTATTTTCCTGATATTGACATTAGAGTAAGCACATGTATAGATTAGGCCAGCGGTCCCCAACCTTTTTGGCACCAGGGATCGGTTTCATGGAAGACAATTTTCCACAGACTGGGGTCTGGGGGATGGTTTCAGGATGATTCAAGTGCATTACATGTATTGTGCTCTTTATTTCTATTATTATTACATTGTAAGATATAATGAAATAATTATACAAACCTCTCTGCTAATGATAATCTATTTGCAGCCACTCCCCAGCACTAGCATCACTGCCTCAGCTCTACCTCAGATTATCAGGCATTAGATTCTCATAAGGAGCACACAACCTAGATCCCTTGAATGCACACTTTACAGTAGGGTTCACCCTCCTATGGGAATCTAATGCCGGCGCTGATCCGACAGGAGGAAGAGGTCAGGTGGTGATGTGAGGGATGGGGAATGGCTGTAAATACAGATGAAGCTTTCTTCAGCTGCTCACCTCCTGCCGTTTGGCCTAGTTCCTAACAGGCCAGGGACTAATGCCAGTCCAGAGCCTGGGAGTTGGGGACCACAGCCATAGAGGTTTAGGCCACGCTGTCAACCCAGGTAGCTTAAATAGATTAGCATCATAAAACATTATTCCACTGTTTAGTTTTGGAGACATAGTCTTTGGCTAAAGCTTGGTTGACACTTTACTTCACCTGTGTATAGTTATGAAAATTATACCTTCATTACTATCATCTGAACTAAGAACTGACAGCTTTGGTTACATAGCTTAATTTTTTTTCTTTTTTGTTTTATGTGATGAGGAATGTGAGGAAAAACTTTTAAAAATACTTAAAGCTCCAGGATAAGACTTCTGACTATGTTTATTAATTTAGCTTTTTGGGGCTCATTGACAGATAAGTGCAAAGACAACTTTTTTCCTCCTGTTGTAATTCACAAGGATTGAGAACTTTAAAAAAGTATTCTCTTTCTAAAATCCATATAGAAACCTTGAATTCTTTGAGAGAGAGATCTGCCAGTTGGAAGTGGCTTTGGTACCAGAAATTAGGGAAAATGTTCTAATGCTTCATTTTACCAGGTTTCCCAGAATGTACATTTTAGGGCAAAATGTTTAGTAAACTTGGTAGTTTATATCATCTCTGATTTAAAACCCTCAATTTATTGAAATTCCTAGATCATACTCTCAACTAGTCACTTTCAGGGAATAAATATTGGAATTATCGATCTCATAATAAGGTTAAAAAAGCTATAGTTCTCTTAGGGGATGAGATGAGAGATAAGATTGGTTTATTATCAATTAAAAAACAATGGTGGAGAGTAATCTCTAATATTCATTTTGTCTTTGTGTCTTATCACAGCCGCTCATCACAGCTCTTAGCACTTCATCTGTGCTTTAATTATAGTGCTGGGGACTTTTTAGTTTTGTTTTTGTATCTTTCATGGATAGTTGTTAAGTATACCAATGAATTAATGAGAAAATTTCTTCCCATTTTTGTTTTCTAGCCATCCAATTTCCCTCTCCAAAGTCAGCTGCCATTCCTGGATTGTTTTGTATGCTTTTCAGAGTATTCGATGATCATACCGATCTATCAATCTATCTAAAATCTTTGTATCTGTATCTATTATCTGTCTACATGGTTGTTAACAGTCTTGGATTGATAACAAAAGGAAAGGCATTTAAAATATTTTGGGAATAAGGTTTTAATCTTGAGAGTTAGTATGTACATGAATATTGGGAGAACTAGGGGAGTCAATGTCATTGAAGTCACCTTGGAAAGTTAGGGAAGCTACAGCTGAAAGGTCAGGGAAGCAGACACCGAAGACCTCTAGCCTTCTCAAAAGCTTGTTGGAAAACTGCTGCAATTATCAAGCATCTTTGAGAAAGCTTCCGCCATGTGTCTAGGGCTACAGCAATAAAGCAGATGATTGTCAAGCTCTTGCCCCAAAGCTACTATGAATATAATGTCTGCCTTCAGCCCCCTCCAAAGAATAATGGCTTCTGCTCTTTCCAGGTCTTTTTTTTTTGTATGCATTTCTTTTATTTTTCCCCTGTTTATTTTTTTATTTGTATATATTCATGGGGTACAAGTGCAATTTTGTGACATTGATAATATTGCATTGTGTTGAAGTCAGGGCCTTCAGTGCATACATCATTAAAGCAACACAACTTTCCAAGTCTTACGTGAGTTCTTTTCATTGGCAAAATCTATCCCAAATCTGTACAAAGGAGGGGATTCTGGGAAATATATTTGAGACCTTAGAAGAGTGGATGGTTGTGCTAAATACCCCAGACAATAGTCAAAAGGTTTTTGCCCTGGGAAAGCTGCTGTGTCACACATGGCACTGTGATTCTTATACTCTAAGAAAGGGCTCTTAGGTTTTTGATAAAAGGTAATAGGTTATAGAAAACAAAAAAGAATGAAGGAGAATCAAGTCCTAAAAGCCAATGAAGGAAATATTTCCACAAGAATGATGCAGTTAATGGTAATAATACCGTCATGATTACAGAAGGGAGGAGAAAAAAAAAATCTACTGGGTTTGAAATTGGAAGATGGTCATTAGTGAGATTCAAGAGTAGTTTTTGTGGACTCGCCAGGGCAGAGATGTCTTGTAATTGGTCATTAGAATCATAATAACCAATGACATAGTGAAGAAAAGTTTATCAAGTCAGCTTTGACCTGCTGTACCATCAATAATCATATTTTCAGATCCTTTTCAGCCATGTTGTTTATATTATTAAATATAAATACCCAAATGGAACATAATACTCTCATAGTTCTCAAAGCAAAATAGTGTGTGCCTAGAAATTACTTCCTAGCTCATTTTAAAAATTCACTTGAGTTTAAAAAAAATCTTTGAGGCATTTATGGTCCATTATCATTCCCAGGCACTATAATAAAAAGTATGTAGACCAATGTGAATTCATGTTTTTGAAATTGTGCTATACTTACATAAGATGAAACCATTGGAGGGAAATGAGTGAAGGATACATGAGTCCTCTGTACTGTTTTTGTAACTTTTTGTGAATCTATAATTATTTCAAAATTAAAACAAAACACATGGACCTGGAATTGAGTCTAGGAGCCTCTGTTTACTAGCTGAGTCACCTTAGTAAATTCATTTAACTTCATTAGCCTCAGTTACCATATTTATAAAATGGAATTGATAATAATACATCTCTCACAGGATTGATGTAAGGGTCAAATATGAAAACAGTTTGTGGACAGCAGAGCTCTATGTGAATGTTGCTTAAAATTGCATACTTCTTATAATTAAGATTACTTATACTTAGTAAGGGTTGTTGCTGCCCAGCCAGGTTCATTTGCCTGTTCCCAAGAGGAAGGCAGTATGCTGAGACAGCAGGGTTTGCAGCAGAGATAAAGTTTATTCTGCACAGTGCTAAGTGGGGAGACAGGAGAAATTTCTCAAATCCGCCTCTCTGAAAATTTGGGAGACAGGGTTTTTAAAGACAGTTTGGCTTAGGCAATTGAGTCTGCTAATTGGCTGGCTTTGGGGTGGAACCAGAGGGTTGTAAAAATTGGCTTTGCTGACCAGGTGGGGGTCATAAGGCCAGTTGAATCAGTTCTTGGCTGTAGGCCACTGGTCTGGGTGGGTCAGCGTTAGCACTAGAATGCAGGACCTGGAAGATACCTCAGAAACTACCCTTAGGTTTCACAAAGGTGATATTATATCTGGAGAAAGCTAAGAATCTTTATGACCACCAGCTATATGGCTCCAGAGTGGCAATTACAGAGGTGCAAACAAGGGGACAGTGGCTAATTGTTATTGTTATTTTTAGCTAGGCCTGTGCCTTATTTTTAGGTAGGCCCTTACCACAGTTCTTGCCTTGTACCCCTTTATCAATTTGTAAAAGTGGTTTCAGGGTCATCTTGTTTTTTTCTTTTTAAAAATGGACCATTTCACAAATTCATTAAAATTGCTTTGAACTTTAGTTCTACTTCCTAAAGTTATAATTCTTCTAAACTTGATTTTACCTGCAAACAATGAATGTCCCCTCAATAATATGTGTAGACCAAAAGTTTGCAGTGGGGTATGGTCCCTTTTGGATTAAATTTATATTTCTTTTGTCTTAGGAACAAAAGATAATGATGGCTTGATGATGGCTTGAAGCCATCATTTGCAAGGCTTATCAACATTTGCAGGGCTGGTAGGTTTTATAATTTATTTATTAGGCTAGATTGAACAAAAAGGAATAGGGCCTCATGGCTCTTAGCAATGTTGTAGTCCTTAGTCACTGGTGCCTGAGGTTTGGTTCTTTCATTCAACAGGTGTTAATTGTCTGTTATACGCTGAATACTGTTGTAGGCACTTTGGATACATCTGTGAACCAAAAGAAGAACCATAAGCTGAGATAGAGTTTTCTAATAAGACAAGACAGAAGTAATAATTGAAATAAATATATGATATATTAGAAATTGATAAGTACCGTGGGGAAAAAAATAAAGGTAGCACTGGTGGAAGAGATGGGAGTAGTGTAGGTTTTATGCAAAAGGTATTATTTGAGCAAGGGGTTAAAGGATGTGAGGAAGGGAAGCATGAAGGGTATCTGGGGGAAGGGCACTGCAGACAGAGGGAACAGCTAAAAAAAGGCCCTTAGGCAAGAGAATACCTGGCATATTTGAGGAAGGAGTTTCACATGGCTGGAGCAGAGTGAGCAAAAGGGAAAATATAAAAGGATGTTAGTGCAGAGAGTTAATGAGGACCAGGTCATGTAGATCATTGTAAGCCATAGTGAGGACTCTGTGGCTTTTACTTGGTAAATATGGAGCCATTAGAGGGTTTTGAGCAGAGAAGTGACATGAGCTGACTTTCCTTTTAAGAGGATTACTCTGGCTGCTGTGGTGAGTCTGGACTGTGGGGATCAAGGATACAGAGCACAGAGAGATGTTAAGAGGCCATTGCAACAGTCCATGTGAGAGATGATGGTGGTAGTGAGAAGTAGGTCAAATTCTAGATATATTTTGAAATAGTGGCAACAGTATTTTCTGATAGTCTGGAGGAAGTCAAGGATGCTTCATAGCTGTTTTGCCTGAGCATAACCCAGATTTGTCATCAACTGAGATGAAAAAGATTGCGGTTAAAGTTAGATTGGGAAGATCAGGAGTTTAGTTTTGGACATGTTGAGTTTGAGACACCTAAAAGATATCTAAGTGAAATGTCGAATAGGCAGTTAAATATATGAATCTGGAGTTTGGGAGAGAGGTCTGAGCTCTAATATGAAATAAATTTGTATTTTAAACCATAATACTGGATGGAATTACTGATGGGGATGTAGATAGAAAAGAGAAGAGGTCTAAAGACTGAGTCTGGAGATCCTCTACCATTCAGAGGGCAGGGAGAAGACCAACAAGAAGTGAAGGAGACTGAGGAGGAGTAATGAGTGATATGGAAATAAACAAGAGAGTGTGGCACTCCAGAAGTCATAAAATCATTGGATCAATTAGGCATGAACATGATTGAGATACTAAAAATATTTATGATATCAAAAGATGCTTTGTGTGACTATCATTCCTGAAAGTAGTGTGTTTAGTTTAAGTGAGTATGGGCGTTGCTGATAACTTTCTATAAATGTACCTTAATTAAAATAAAAAAAATTGCAGTTCTGTAATTGTTTTATAAAAGTTCATTGATCTGCTAATTCATTACATAAGCAGGTGTCTTGCATCATTGCTGGAAAACTTGGGACTTCTTGCAGATTTGTTCTAAATTTTTCATGGAGAATATTATGGAGGCCTCCTGTAAGATTAGAAATTGAAAGATGCCCATGGCTGGGCACAGTGGCTCATGCCTGTAATCCTAGCACTCTGAGCAAGAGTGAGACCTTGTCTGTACTAAAAATAGAAAAAAATTAGCCAGGCATGTGGTCCCAGCTACTCGGGAGGCTGAGGCAAAAGGATCTCTTGAGCCCAGGAGTTTGAGGTTGCAGTGAACTGTGATGACATCACTGCAGTCTACCCAGGGCGACAGAGCGAGACTCTGTCTCAAAAATTACAAAAACAAAAACAAAACAAACAAACAAAGAAAACCCATGAAATCAAATAGGAAGTTATAGGAACACTTTTAGGTTCCCTGTTATTTTTCTAGTTCAACTAGGGATAATTGGAGGAAGTTACCAAAAACCTTGTAGACTCCATAACCCTGAATTTACATATAACAATCTCAGATGATAAAAGAAAAACTTTAGACAAAATAAGTTTAACAGAGTTTATTTGGGCAAAGAATGATTCATAAATCAGGCAACCCTCTGAACCAAAGGAGGTTCAGAGAGTTCCTCTCTGCAATGTGGTCAGTATTTATAGACATGAAAAGGCTGAAGAAGGCAGAAACAAGGAACAAAAAATAGATTTGTCCTTTCAAAGTTACTTTCCTTGTAAGGGTTAAAACAGAGGGGACTTCCTTATCACAAGGGCTGTTACTGGCCTGTTTAGGGATTTGGCTGATGTCTCTCCTGATTTCTTGGAAGGCCAGATAAACAACTTAGTTTTAGTTTAGTGAAGTGGAACTTTAGCATGAGTGACTCCATTTTGGTTTGGTTTGTTGGGGCCTACTACAGGAGCTCAGCCCAAATCAATGGCCTCCTATAAATTTTATTTAACACAGGGAAAGGTCACTAAAATGTACAAGATTATTTGGATAAACTAGAGATTGGAAGATAGGAGACCAGTAGTTTTATCTTTTAGAATTTAGGAATGCTAGGTAAGAATTGGAGGGTCGCATTTATTATATACATAATAAATCCATTATATGAATGGATCTCCTAAATAATTTTTGAAATGTTACCTTAAAAAATCATTTACTTAAAGATTATAGGCTCTGGAAGAGAATAATTAACCAAAAGACAGGAATTCATTGTATGGGTACTCTTAAAATGAATTTTATGTGCATATAGTAAACTTTTTTTTAACCCTCCAAGCCTTTCTTTTTTTTCTTTTTAATTATTATGGGTACAGAATAGTTATATGTATTCATAGGGTACATGTGATGTTTTGATACAAGCATAGAGTGTGAATGAATTAATCAAATTAGGGTAATTAGAGTATCTATCACCAGGCATTTATCATTTCTTTGTGTTAGGAACATTCCAATTCTACTCTTGTAGTTATTTTAAAGCATACCATAACTTATTGTTGATTATAGTCACTTTGTTGTGCTATCAAATATTGTTCATTTTTTCTAACTATATTTTTTCACCCATTAACTATCCCCACTTCATCCCCCCCTTCCTGCTACCCTTCTCAGCCTTTGGTAACCATCATTTTACTCTCTGTCTCCATGAGATCAATTGTTTTTAATATTTAGCTTCCACATGAGTGAAAACATGCAAGATTTGTCTTTCTGTGCTTGGCTTATATCACTTAACATGATGTTCTCCAGCTCCATCCACGTTGCAAATAGCAGGATTTTGTTCTTTTTTGTGGCTATATAATATTCCATTGTGTTTATGTACCACAATGTCTTTATCCATTCAACTGTTAATGGATACTTAGGTTGATTCCAAATCTTGGCTATTGTGAACAGTGCTACAATAAACATGGGAATGCAGATATCTTTTCAACATACTGAATTCCCTCCATTTGGATTTATACCTAGCAATTGGATTGCTAGGTCATATGGTAGTTCTGTTTTGAGTCTTTTGAGGAACATCCGTACTGTTCTCCATAGTGGTTGCACTAACTTACCTTCCCACCAACAGTGTACAAGGGTTATACTTTCTCCTTATCCTCACCAGCATTCCTTATTGCCTGTCTTTTTAATAAAAGCCATTTTAACTGGGATAAGATGATAATCTCATTGTAGTTTTGATTTGCATTTCTCTGATGACTAATGATGTTGAACAGTTTTTCATATACCTGTTGGCCATTTGTATGTCTTCTTTTGAGAAGTGTCTATTCAGATCCTTTGCTCATTTTTTTTTTTTTTTGAGACAGAGTCTTGCTTTGTTGCCCGGGCTGGACTGAGTGCCGTGGCATCAGCCTAGCTCACAGCAACCTCAAACTCCTGGGCTCAAGTGATCCTTCTGCCTCATCCTCCCGAGTAGCTGGGACTACAGGCATGCGCCACCATGCCTGGCTAATTTTTTGTATACATTTTTAGTTGTCCGGTTAATTTCTTTCTATTTTTAGTAGAGACGGGGTCTCGCTCTTGCTCAGGCTGGTCTCGAACTCCTGAGCTCAAACAATCCTCCCGCCTTGGCCTCCCAGAGTGCTAGGATTACAGGCGTGAGCCACCGCGCCCAGACCTTTGCTCATTTTTTAATCAGATTATTTGATTTTTTCCTATTGAGTTGTTGGAGTTCCTTATATACTCTAGTTATTAATCCCTTATCAGATGGGTAGTTTGCACATATATTCTCCTATTCTGTGGGTTGTCTCTTCCCATTGTTAATTGTTTCCTTTGTTGTGCAGAAGCTCATATGGTAAACTTTTAATGTTTGGTTTTCCATAGCATTATTATTGTTAGGTAGCCATCAACTTCTTGGTAGTTAAGTCCTTTTTTGTGGTATGAGAGAGAGTGGGTATATTTATTTTTTTTTTTTTTTTTTTGAGTCAGAGTCTCACTGTGTTGCCCGGGCTAGAGTGTCGTGGCGTCATCCTAGCTCACAGCAACCTCAAACTCCTGGGCTCAAGCGATCCTCCTGCCTCAGCCTCCCGAGTAGCTGGGACTACAGGCATGCGCCACCATGCCCGGCTAATTTTTTCTATATATTTTTAGTTGTCCAATAAATTTCTTTCTAATTTTAGTAGAGACAGGGTCTCGCTCTTGCTCAGGCTGGTTGAGCTCAAACAATCCTCCTGCCTCGGCCTCCCAGAGAGCTAGGATTACAGGCGTGAGCCACTGCGCCCGGCCTTGTTTGTTTTTATTTAGATTTTTACAGTTAATTTTCTTTGACTGGGGTTTATGGTATACTCATATAATTTTAATTCCAGTGACAATATTTTATGCTATTTATAACTGCTCTGTTCTTCTGGAAACTTTCTCTTCCCTTAGCTTTCATGACACTTTTATATTTCTTTCATTCTTTTGTATAATTCTTGTATCTACTTCTTTTTCTTTTTTTTCTTTTTTTTAGAGATGGCGTCTTGCTATGTTTCCAGGGCTAGAGTGCAGTGGTCCATAAGTGATCCTCCTGGCTCAACCTCCCAGTAGCTAGGACTACAGGTGTGTAGCACCATGCCTGGATAATTAAAAAATATATATTGTTTTGTAGAAATGGGATCTCACTGCATTGCCTAGGCTGGTCTAGAACTCCTGGCTGCAATTGATTAACCTGCCTTGGTTTTCCAGAGTGCTAGGATTACAGGTGTGGGCCACTGCACCCAGCCTCTACTACTTTTTTAAATGTTTCACATATGTAGGAATTCCCTCCAGAATGCCTTATGCTAGCAATTTCTGGGAATCTGTGACAACAGCTAAGAATGGATAAATAAGGGGAGAGATCAGTGTTGGGACAAGGGTGAGGAAAGAGTGCAGTTAATTCAGTATCAAAATTAAGGATGAATAACAAACATTTCTAGGTTAGGAGCCAAGTTGGAGAGCTAGAAATTCAGTATTAAGGTAGTTGTCATTGGCAGGGATAGGAGAAGTGCAGTGTAATGTGCTAGGGATTCATGAGGCTGGGTCCAAGGACATCTTATGCAGCTTGTATTCTTTCATGACATGGTTCTTTGAGATGAGTAAACCTGACTGCTGCCCTCATCACAGGTTTTTTTTTTTTGTGACATCAAATACATGGTGTGTTATACTAACTGGGCAAAGTTAGCACAGTCACCACAGGTTAAGGGCTTAGTCCCACAAGACTGTCCCTCTTCAAATGCCAGTCACAAGTCCCAGTACTTACAACCAACTGGGTATAAATTTGGAGATTCCTATGAACCCCTCCTCAGGTTTGATGATTTGCTAGAATTACTAACCAAACTCAGGAAAATAGTTTACATTTACCAGTTTATTATAAAGCATACAACTTTGGAACAACCAAATGGAAGAGATATATAGGACAAGGCGTGGCGTGGAGCTTCCATGCCACATCTGGAAACACCACCCTTCCAGCACCTTGACATGTTCACCAACTTGGAAGCTTTCTGAACCCTGTTGTTTAGAGATTTTTACATGAGGTTTAATTATGTAGGCATGATGGATTAAATCATTGGCCACTGGTGATTGAGCTTAATCTTTAGCCCCTTTCTCTTCTCCCTGGAGTTTGGGGGTGGGTTTGTAAGTTCCAACCGTCTAATCAAGGCCTAGTCTTTCTGGCACCCAGCCCCCATCTTGAAGCTATCTAGGAGTCCTCTCAGAGTCATGCTATTAGCATAAATTCAGAGGCTAGTTAGAATAACAAATAGTGCTCCTATCTCAGGAAATTCCAAGAGGTTTAGGAGCCATGTGTCATGAATAAGAGACAAACACCAAATATATATTTTTCATTATACCACATGTTGTGTCTTCTTCTGTAAATAGGGAGATGAGCTGTAAGAAAATGACTGTGACACCACTGTCTTAGGTGGCTTTAGTAGAAGTTTAGAATCTAAACATCATGAGAGAGTATAGTGCAGGGCCAGCTGAAGTCAGAGTAAATTTCTCAAGTTTATTCTTTGGGTCTGTTCCCTCCTGTGTATAAAGCATTGCATAATGTTATGGTGCTGGTTCGTGTTTGATAGAGTTCAATCTCCGTGATCCTCTCTAGAGAGAAAGTAGCCTAAAGCAGAAGGGTTGATTTCATCTGTGAAGACAAATTGATCTATGTACTGTCCAGCTTCTTGGAAAGCCTTTATTATTGGAGATATTAGTGGATTCCTTGTATATATAGGAATTCCCTCAGGTATGTCATTAGTAATCAGTCTTTGTTCTAGAGTTTGGCCTAGCCAAAGGGAATTTGTTGTTCAGTCTTGGCAGCCTGGATTTCTATATGGTAATAACTAACAACAGGAACAGTGTTAGATGAGATGATATAGCAGAAAGGGGTGTTTCCTATTAAGGCATAGATTGAAATGTTATAACAAAATTGGCCATTAGAATCAGGTATCTTGTAGATATATAACCAGCAAAGTAGCACTTGAGGTTCTGATGGTCTGATTTGACTGAATATTGACTTTCTGTGGACATGGATACTAGATAGGTTTTTACTTGTAGAACAAAGGAAAATATCTTTGTATGTCATTGCTATTGTATGTCATTGAACCTGTCATCCTTTTAAAGAAAGAAGTTGCTGCTCTTATGCTAGCCCGCACTTGGCTTCAGTGATCTGTTACACATTTTAGCTGAATTTTTTTTCTGCCAGGTATATAGCAAGTGGTGTCTGCTCCAGGTAAATAAGTGCCTGTTTCTCCTTGGAGATACCTGTCTTTAAATTTCAGGGTAGTTGGTTGTCCTGCACCTTTAGCTCTCTGGGGTTTCCTAGAAAAGTTGTATTTGTTCAGATTATCCATCTCTTATGTATTGTAAGGGTGGGAGCAGCCCTGTTTCTAGCATTCTACATCCTAAGTGGAAGCCAGAAATTATTTATGGTATTTTAAAATTGTAAACTTTGTTCTTATCAGAGCCAAGCTTAAATGACATTTAAAGGTAAGTTATAGTTACTGATGACAGAAAGTATAATGTTTCATTACCGAAGGTCACAGATTTATACATATTTTAGATTACATTTTACTCTGAGTAACAGCATGTTTTTGTGAGTATTTTTTCCTACTTTAGGGAAAATCAATAATACTTTAGAGGTTTAAAAAGCATTTGACTTTGAATGTTTGTTTAAATTAGGAGGATTCTTTTAGAGTTCAGGATTCAAGATAATAGATCTGAAAGTTCTTTATAAAAAATTAAATTGTGCTACAAATGCTGGTTTTAGCATTATAAATTATAAAATTATTATTCACACTTAGATTCCCCTACATTGCAGTAATTCCAGTGGAAGGTGACACTTTTATACCTTTGTATTATTTGTGAAAAAATATAGTGAGAACTGTATAAGTATCAAAAGAATTTTGATTCACACAAGAAAACATTGGTTTAAGCACTTTCTATACATGCTTTGAATGTTTCAGGTACCCAGCATTATTAAACACACATTAAACATCAAGATCCAAGGACTAAAAACAAACACCACATGTACTCTCTAATAAATTGGAACTAACCGATGGGCATACAAGTGCACAGGGGGAAGTAAAAGTCATTGGAAATCAAGCAGGGGAGAGGGATGATGAGGGGAGGGGCAAAAACCTACCTAATGGGTACAATGAACACTATTCGGGTGATGGGCTCACTTTTGTAGCCCTGATTCAAGCTATGTAACTAAAACATTTGTACCACCTTAATATTTTGAAATTAAAAAAAAATCCAAGGACTGATGATAAAAGGGCAATAGTTTTTCTGGTATGGGGTCCATTCCTCCCTTGTTTCCCATAGTGGCTAGGTCAAAATATCATCTTTAAACTTTCCTTTTTGCTTTCATCTTGTCACACAGCGTCTTGCTTTCTGCTTCACGGGGAAAACAAAGATCATCAGGTTTTAATTTCATCTATTTCCTGTCATCCCTAAACACCTTGTACTATAAATGTATGTACATTTATAATCACTTGATTTCTGTCTTTCCATCTCAGAGGAAGTGATTGTCCTCCTCCCATCCAAGTTAATATCTCTTGCCTGGACTCTGAGTTCCATTTCTACTTATCTTTTCCAGAGCCTAGCCCCATCAATTATTCTCTCACTCTCTTACGTCTTTAATCATTCCACAAATCCTTTACTACTTCAATCCTACATTTCTCTCTCTGTTGACCTTTAAGAGAATGAGTTTTGGCATGAAAAAGACCCTAGTTTTATAATCCCAGCCCCACCAGGATGTTCCTGGCCAAATCACTCAGCCCCTCTGAGGGTTAATTTCAATAAAATGGAGATAAGGTTTACTACAAATTTGTTTTGAGGATTGTGCTAAATTAAATGGAGTAAGTTAATGTGAATGTCTTTATTTCAAATTCTAGCACATGGTAATTTCTCCATGATGTTCATTCCCCACTTTCTTTCTTCCTTCAGAGCCAGACTTCTTGAAAGAATGGTCTATATTTGTACTCACTACTTCCAGTCTAGGCTTCTACTCTCAGTACTTGACTATAACTTCTCAGTCTGAGTTTACCAGTGATCTCCCAATTGCCACATCTAATGAGCACTTCTCAGACCTTCAGCATTTGCTTTTTCTTCTCAGTCCCTAAAATCATTCTCCCACAAAGCAGCCAGAGAAAGCTTTCTAAATGTAAAGCTTTCTAAAATGTAAATCCAACTTTTTAGTAACTCTTCATCATCTGCAGGATAAAGTAAATCATTTCTGGTAGGAATAAAAGTACTTTTGATCCAGAGCTGCACTGTCCAGTAGTAGGTACTTGTTACATGTAGCTATTTAAATTTAAATTCAAGTTAATTACAATTAAATAAAATATGAAAAGACAGTTCCTCAGTCGCATTAGCTGCCTTTCAAACATTCAATAGCAATATGTGACTAATGGCTGCCATATTATTATAGTTGGCTCAGATATAAAATATTCATTATCACATAAAGTTCTACTGGACAGTGCTGATCTGGATTCAAGACATTAAAAGAATGAGAGAGGCAGATTGGAATTACACTAGAGTTAGCTGGGTTGGACAGGGAAGCAGAGGTGGTGATGCTACAGAGCTCTTATTGTTAACCTGCAGAGACTAGGGTTCCCGGGGAGAAGCTGGAACGGCCTTGAAATGAGGAATACTTTGAACGAGCAGCAGGAGCAAGGGTGGTGTCAGGAGAGGCAGGAGCTACTTTTGTCATTATGTTGAACTATGGCTGAGGAAGAAAAGGAACCACATTGAAAGAAAAATGGAATACTGCTGGAAATTTTGCTTTTTGCATCAGGCTGAGTATTTCAGAAGGAAAAAACGTGGTCTTTTATTATTAATAGGAAGGAACAAATGATTGAGAAATAGTTTCTTGTGATGTTAGACCTGATATTAACCCATCTGTTGTTTTGGTTTAAAAGAATTTTGCAGGTATAAATGCTTTTGCCAAGTTGAAAGAGATATTTTTATTTTTATATTCTGTAAATAGTCATCTCCAGTTGTTAGATTTATTTTCTGTTCAGCTTATAGTCAAGAATGCTGTGACTGTTTTACTCCCATCTGTGTAAGTTATTACTGCTATGATTTTTTAAAGCTCCTAGATATTAATGCTTTAAGTTCTTGAACTTCTCTGCAAGACAAGTCCATACTGAAAGAAGCAGCTGTAAAATGCAGATGCTGACAAGCAGAAAACAAAGAGATTTTCACAAGGAATTGTGGGTATTTAATGTAACTCTTTAGTTCACAGTTCAATAAAACTGTGTTGTTTCCATAGTACTACATTCTATATTAACCTTCTGGTGTATTGCACAACTAATTTTAAGGAAGAAAGATGTGTTACATTTATCATCTGCTTTTTATCCTGCATTTTAACTTTCAGTCCTCAGAAGGCAGTAATTCTGCTGTCCCAGCACAATTTAATCTATTTAAAGTAGTATTGTACACATTCGTAACTACTTAATTATTAAAGAGAAAACTTCAGTTTGTATTTTGTTATGCTTGTGAAAGTGAAAATGAACCACGAATTATAAGTGAAACTGATCTTTTATTTGCACTTGGTTTGTTTTTTTCATGATGCTCTTTTAAAAAAATGATTTTGTAAAATGAAAAGAACACTGAGGTGGTTGCATCGTGGGCGTGGTTAAGGGAGCAGGCATTGAGATCACTAGGCAACAGGCTGTGAGAAATGTAGCATTTCTCATTTGTGTCATCATGTAACTGTGGAAGAACTGCCATCAAGCCTAACCTGGTATTTCTTTTTAATCAAGTCCAGCTGTTCATCATGTGAACATACTCTTTCCTCTGGGTATTAAGGGTGTGTTTCCTCCTTTCCTATGGTATCTTAAATGGCTACTTACATATCACCTGGAATGCACCCATGTGTTCTAGGAGTCCCTGTTACACTGATCATTTTTCTTTATGAATCACAAATAAAATGCTCACCCCAAGTTGCATTTAAAAACTTTAGAACAAAGAATGTGACTTGACCGCATAAGTATTCCTTTTTTTTTTTTTTTTTTATGAATAGAACTCTTATTTTTAATTTGATGAGCAGGGAACTTTCCAACTCTAACCCTTCTTTACAATCTGTCTTTAATTTGTAAAAGAGATGCATTCCAGTTTTTCAGACATAAAACTGTTTAATGGATTTTTTGGGATTCGCTAGTTTTCTAGTCATGTTGGGTTATCCTGAAATTCAACATATATCATTTAATGGATTTCAGTCTCCTTTTCTCATTTGCACGTTTACATTTATTACTTTGATATTAAAAAATAATTAGATGGTGCCTTTCCTCAATCCTCCTTAAATAATACACATCACAGCTGTTAGACCGTTTTTTATAGAGTGGTTTTACCAACCAGGTCTTCCTTGAAAGAAATATGAAAGAATTTTCAACATCTTGGATTATTTAGTTCATTTTACTTATCCTCTGTGAGACATAATCTGTATGTAATTTTAAGGCTGTTCTGTGTTTGAAATATGGAACTTTTAAACTCCATTACATCTTCTTGGTGGCACTAAGAAATAAACATTTTTCCTTCTGTTTTTGGGATCTTCTTCTCCCTGTCACCCCTTAATGCTGTAGCAAATATTTAAGGCATATAAGTCCCAACATCAGACAGAGCTTGGTCAATTAATCATCCTAATATATTCAGATAAGATAAATTAGAAAACCTGTACAGTAATCATCCATTTTTAGCTGAGAAAAATGGGTAGTAATTATAGGTATGAATATTTCCTTTATAATAAAGGCCATAAAATTATTACGGTAATGTTGCTTTATTTTTTAAAAAAGGAACAATATTATTTTGAGATTAAAAACATTGTACTTGCCAAAATGTTTTAAATAATACATTCTTTCAAAAGTCTATAAATAAAAACTGACTTGTTGGGGAACAGTGAATACTGTTCGGACGATGGGCACACTAAAAGCCTGACTTAAGCATTATATATATATATTTTTTATATTTATATTTATTTTGAGACAGGGTGGTGCTCTCTTGCCCAGACTAGAGTGCAGTGGCATTAGTTATCATAGCTCACTGCAGCCTCAAACTTCTGGGCTCAAGCTATCTTCTTGTCTTAGCCTCCCAAGTAGCTGGGACTATGGGTGCACGCCACTCTGCCTGGCTAATTTTTCTATTTTTTGTAGAGACGAGGTCTTACTCTTGCTCAGGCTTGTCTCCAACTCCTGATCTCGAGCAGTCCTCCTGTCTCAGCCTCTCAAAGTGCTAGGATTATATGCGTGAGCTACCATGCCCGGCCCCGACTTAAGCATTATAAAAGGTATCCATGTCACAAAAACATTTGTAGCCCCTTAATATTTTGGGGGGAAAAAGTCTATTAAATCCTTACCTCTGTTTCAGGCCTTGTATCAGATACTTGAGATGCCGCCTATATCAGTGTATTGTGCTTACATATACATGATTTATTTGAAAGAGAATGCCAAGTAACACAGATACGTATGAAAAGAAACTAGGTGAGAAAAGGAAGAAACATTCTTGTAGTGATGTCTGCAGATCAGATTATTGAATTCTGTTTATTAGTGTTGTCATACTCCTACCTGTTGAAATTTCAAATTGCATGTATGTATTTGATAATTACTCATGATAATTAGTTTCCTTAGATACTTCTGTTAGTTATTTAGACTTTTCTCCACTAAATCACAACATATTACTTATTTATTCCTTGGAATTTTCTGATACTGTTTAGTTTACTACCAAGTCCCTATTTTGTGACAAGGGTGTATTATCTCAAGAGATGTATAAAATTATGAAAATAAAATTAGTTTTTACTTTATTTTGTATAAACATTTTTCTTCACTATTTCCTGAGGAAGAGCTTTTGCAAAGTCAAACATTGATAAAATGAGGATATTTGATTTGAATAAATGCTAATTTTTATTTAAGGATATAGTTTGAAACTTCTGGGATTTTAGCTTCCTAAGACAGCCTTTTTAATACTTTCAGAATGAAATAGATAGCTGTAACCTGAAGACTCACTGGTTTTCTCCCAAAATGTCATATTTTATGAATTACTTTAGGAATTTATACCAGAATTGTCAAAGAAAAGTATATAGATTCAGATAAAAATAATTATAATTCTGCATTCAGTAGGAAGAAAGTTTACTTCTAGATCTTATATAGTGTTAGTACATTACTGACATTTGGTAAATATTTTTATAATTTCTCTATTGACTTAATTTAAATATAGCTATGTTTGAAATTTGTAATGACAAAGACTAATGACATTAGTCTTAAGCAGGTAGATATATTCATGAGACTCATGGAAAAATAAATTGAATATAGCATAAAGGAAATCTTTGTAGAGAGGTAAAGAGATAGTGCAGGATGGCATGGTAGCTCAATAAGATTTGAAGATCACATTATAAGACACAGCCCTATAATGAGAAAATTAGGAAGGTGCAGTTATCCATTCAGCCTATATAATTACCTATTATATGATAGAGAAGGAATAAGAAGTCAAAAACTACCTCCAGGTTGGACAGTGTCCCTTCTTTGTGATTCCTTATTATCCTGTGTGTGTCCTTATTGCTGACTTTATCACACCATGCATTGAAATCATCTGTTTAACTAGATATATATTTCAAAGAAATATTAATATATAAAGTCCTAATAATGTAAGTACAGACAAAGATTTTTCAATAAGATGTCTGTTATAGCATTATTTAAAAATAATAAAGAACTGCAAACAACCTAAAAGTCTTATATTAGTTAGATGATCATGTAAATTTCAGTTCATCCATATCAGGGAATGTACTATGATGGCCTTGTCTTCAGACTGGTGGCAAGTTGGTCACAGAAGTTCCAGACACACACAATCTCCAGAGGGAGAAGACGAGTTATCTCTTCCTGTCTCTCCTTTAGGAGTATAAAAATCTTTCCTTGAAATTCCCAGCTGATTTCTCCTTATTTCTCATAGTGTAGGTTTGGGTTTCATGCCCAGACATTGGCAAAGATGATGGGATTTATAGCTAAAGAGGAGTCAATCAGTGACTGCTATAATAATATATGCAAAATGTTAAGAGTGGTTATATTTACTTAGTGGGGTAATAGGTACATTTTATTACCTCGTTTTTACTTTCCTAGAATTTAGAAGGTTTAAATGCTGAGCAAATATTGCCTTAATCATCAGGAAAATAGATGAATTAAAATATTTTCTATTTGTCAGTGTCCTCAAGCCATTTGAGGGCAGGGCACAGAACTGTGATTTTTGTTTTATCATGGTGCTTAATCCATGCCTGGTGCCCAGTAATTTCTCAGTAGTTGTTGAATTAAGCCAATTATTTAATTAAAAAAGAAACAACAAATAAAGGAATGTAAAGTTTTATTACTTTTAGGTACAGTGCACATTATGAACCACACTGTATCTAAGTGCTAATAAGTAAAACAAAGTAACTAATGAAAAAGTTGCCATTCACAATGGGCTCATTAATTGCAATGCATTTTTCTGTTCTTTATTTTTAATGCTTGTCTTTTTATAAGATTAATTTCCCTTTACTTTTGTGCAGTGTTACATAATTATACATAACACTTATATGTATAGCTTTAAAGGTTAATTATAAAGTGGACAGTTCTGTAACCAATCCCAAAAAGAAATAGAATGTTACCAGTTCCTTAGATGCCTGCCCCCTCTTTGCTTTTCCCCATACTTCCCACTCTAATAAGAAACAGTTCTGATTTTTGTAGTAAGTCATTCTCTTTTCTTTATAGTTTTGCCATCTGTTTATATGTATGTTCCCTAAATAAAATATTATCCACTTGTTTTTGAAATTTTTTATAAATGGAATGATCCTGTAAGTATTCTTCGGGGACTTCTATCTTTAGGTCACTACCATGTTTAACATTCATCTGTTTTGATGATATAGTTGTTTGTTCATTTTCACTCCTTTATACAATTCCATTGATGTAAATGTACTATAATTAATTTATGTAATTTCAATATTTATGTGTTTTCCAAGTTTTTGCTGTTATGAACAGTGCCTCCATGAACAGTCTAAATGTTGCTATGAATGATTCTTTATAAAAGAGTTTCTTTTGGAGTTAAATTGCTGGGTTGCAGAGAGTACATATATTAACCTTTATTACATAATACAAAATTGTGTTCACAGTTTTGTTTCAATTTACTCTGCCACCGGCAGGATAAATTTGAGAGTTCTTATTGCTCTACATTCTTGCCAACACATGGTTATCACAATTTAAATTATTTGCCAGTCAGATGAGTTGCAGTTCATTTTTAACTACTTAAACCACTAAAACTTATGGTTGAGTTTTGATTTGAGAGCAAAGTAAATTAATCCTTAATTATTAAACATATTCTTAAAAAGAATAATTTATATCTTTTCTTAATTATTATAAGTTCTAAATTCATAGTATCTAAAGTGCTAAGGGGGCTACAATAGAGAATTTATCTAATTTCCTTTTAAATTTATCTAGATTGTTTCTCTCAACAAAAATAGATATAGAGGTCTTCAGATACAGAAATTTTAGTTAGGTGAAAGAAGTGATGCTAAAGATTTACTCGGCACAATTATATTTTGTTTAATTTGCTGCTCAAAATTCGCATAGTTTCATATACTGGGCGTTAAGGAATAGACCTATTCAGGACATACGCTTTCCTCAGGTGTTTCCTCAAACATATCATTTTGTATATTGTACCTTAATTAAAGAACAAATTAAAGAATAGTCTAGGCCGGGCGCGGTGGCTCACGCCTGTAATCCTAGCACTCTGGGAGGCCGAGGCGGGTGGATCGCTCAAGGTCAGGAGTTCGAGACCAGCCTGAGCAAGAGTGAGTCCCTGTCTCTCCTAAAAAATAGAAAGAAATGATCTGGACAACTAAAAAATATATATATGTAGAAAAAATTAGCCAGGCATGGTGGCACATGCCTGTAGTCCCAGCTACTCTGGAGGCTGAGGCAGTAGGATTGCTTGAGCCCAGGAGTCTGAGGTTGCTGTGAGCTAGGATGACGCCACGGCACTCTAGCCCGGGCAACACAGTGAGACTCTGTCTCAAAAAAAAAAAAAAAAAAAAAAAAAGGCCGGGCGTGGTGGCTCACGCCTGTAATCCTAGCTCTCTGGGAGGCCGAGGCGGGCGGATTGTTTGAGCTTAGGAGTTTGAAACCGGCCTGAGCAAGAGCGAGACCCCGTCTCTACTAAAATTAGAAAGAAATTAACTGGACAAGTAAAAATATATAGAACAAATTAGCCGGGCCTGGTGGCGCATGCCTGTAGTCCCAGCTACTCGGGAGGCTGAGGCAGGAGGATCGCTTGAGCCCAGGAGTTTGAGGTTGCTGTGAGCTAGGATGACGCCACGGCACTCTAGCCCGGGCAACACAGTGAGACTCTGTCTCAAAAAAAAAAAAAAAAAAGAATAGTCTAAAATCTTATCTATACAGACAGAAAAAAAATGCCAACTTTAAAATTCCCCGACTCATAGTTTTCATTTTTGTCAAAGTTATACATATACCTTGTTCAGAGGCTCAAGGAACTCCCACGCTCCCCTGCAGTGCCTCTCCTCGCCTCCCCCCAAGCATCTAACTTCCATGATCTTTTTAAAAAATTCTTTTACTTTTTTGGGTCTTGTTATAATATCACTTGGCCTGGTCTCGAATTCCTGTGCTTAAGCAGTCCTCCCACCTCAGCCTCCTGAGTAGTTGGGATTACAGGCATATACCAACCTGAATGGCTCTTGATCTTTGGAGGCAACAAAGTTCAACCTTTTATCATTTTGTTTTGGAATCTAACTGCCATATGCTTTTGCTTTATGTTTTTTTTATTGTGATAAAATATACAGGACATAAAATTTATAATTTTAACCATTTTTAAGTGTACGGTTGCATTAAGTATACTCACATTGTTGTGCAACCATCACTACCTTTGTTGTTACTTCTTAGAGTATTATCTATTGTCTCTGAAATGGAAAATGTGAATTTAATTCTTTCTCTTTTCTAGCACACTTTCTGGATTCCCATTTTCTCAATATAATATCATTTTATAATTTTATATAGATTAGAATTGATTGTTTATATTAGTATAATGTTACTCCGAAAAGGCAATTCACAGCTGAGTCATTTGGTATACTATGATTACTTTTCCTTTCTTATAAAACCATGTTTTCTTTTGATTTAATATTATACTAACTATTTTTTGTTTTCTGTGTATTTACCACTAATTCATTCCCAAATTATTCCCCAATTCTCTAAATCTCCCTCTTATATTTCAAACACATACTATATTTCAAACACATTGAGTATTCTGTAAATTTCATCTTCTTGGGGTCATCTCTTCTGACTGCTTTTAACAAGGACTGGTTGCTCTTTCCCTTTATGCACAGTTGTTATCTTGACATCTCCCTTTCTCACTAGTCTGAAATTTCCCTTTGCCTATGTTTTATGTCGAATCCTGAGGTCTGATTCCGTCTTTATTTTTCATTTATTCCCTTATTTTGGTGGTGTACTTCCTCCAGCAGCTTCCTGACAAAGGATAGAAGGGAAGTAAATGGAAACCCTGCAAGTCTGAAAAATACCTTTTTCTTCTTTCTGGCACTTGATACTTTGACTTATTATAGAATGCTAGGTTAGAAACAATTTTCCCTTAGAATTTTGCTTGGTTTCTGCCTGGATTGGTCTTCTATGAGGCTTTCTCATTATGAAGCCATTCCGAATCATAATCTTTTATATTAGAGGTCCCCAACTATTTTGGTGCCAGGGACTGGTTTCATGGAAGATAATTTTTCCACAGAGCAGTGGGGTGAGGGTGGGGATGGTTTCAGGATGATTCCAGTACATTGCATTTACCGTGCACTTTATTTCTATTATTATTACATTGTCATTTGCCACTCACTGATAGGGTTTTGATATGAGTCTGCAAGTAATTGATTTATTATGGTCTCTGTGCAAACTTCTCTGCGAATGATAATCTGTATTTGTAGCCACTCCCCAGCACTAGCATTGCTGCCTCAGCTCCACCTCAGGTCATCAGGCATTACATTCTCTCTCTTTTTTTTTTTATTTATGCATATTGTGGGGGTACAAATGTTTAGGTTACATTGCCCTTCCCCATCCCCAGTCAGAGCTTCAAGTGTGTCCATCCCCCACATGGTGCACATCGTACTCATTATGTATGTACATACTCATCCCCTCCTCCACCCTCCCATCTGTCTGATGCCCGGTAAATGTTATTCCTCTGTGTTCACTTAGGTGTTGATCAGTGAAACCAATTTGCTGGTGAGTACATGTGGTCAAGCATTACATTCTCATAAGGAGCATGCAACCTAGATCCCTCGTGTGTGGTTTACAGTAGCGTTTATGCTCCTGTGAGAATCTAATGCCGGCGCTGATCTGACAGGAGGTGGAGCTCAGGCAGTGATGCGAGGGATGGGGAGCGGCTGTAAATACAGGTGAAGCTTTGCTCACTTGCCTGCCCTCACCTCCTGCTGTGGGGCCTGGTTCCTAACAGGCCATGGACTGTACCGGTCCACAGCCCCGGGGTTTGGGGACTGCAGTTTTATATGAAACCTATTTTTTTCATATGGAAGTTTTAAAACATTTTGTTTTTATTCATAGAGTTATGAAATTTCTTGATGATGTATTTTATACTGAGTGTACTATATTCAGTCTTTGATGATCTCTTTCAGTTTGGAAACTCATGTCATCAATTCTATTTAATTATTGTTGATTTTCTCCTTATTTTTTCTTAATTTTCTTTGTGACATTTCTTTTATACAGATATTGGACCTCCTGGACTGACTCTCTAGTTTTTTTCTTTTCCATTTCTATGATTCTCTTTTTGCTCTGCTTTGTAGGATATTTTGTGTTTTATCTTCCAATCATTTTATTGAGTTTCTTATTTCTGCTATCTTCTGTTTTCGAAGAATCTTTTCTTTTCTCTTTCTTCTTTTTTATTTTTAAAATCACTCTGTCTTGTTTTATGGATGCAGTGTCTTATCTGAGGATATTAATGATAGTATTTTTGAATCTTGGTTTATTTTTAAAGGAAATGAAAGACAAATCAATAAACTTAATGTAGCAAGGTTGAAAATTTCCAGAATTCAAAGTTCAAAGAAAATATAGCTTCTTTATTTTTTGTAATGGCTCTGATCTTTCTCACAAGCATCTTACCCCGTAGGGTAGTGGTGGGCACAGAGAGGTTCAGGGTTTTAGATAGCTTAAACCTGCTTGTTAACATCTGCCTCATTAGGGAATTCAGCTTCTCTTAGGTATATACTCAGTCTTTTTTTTTTTTTTTTTTGAGACAGAGTCTCACTGTGTTGCCCCGGCTAGAGTGCTGTGGCGTCAGCCTAGCTCACAGCAACCTCAAACTCCTGGGCTCAAGCGATCCTCCTGCCTCAGCCTCCTGAGTAGCTGGGACTACAGGCATACGCCACCATGCCCGGCTAATTTTTTTCTATATATTTTTAGTTGTGACACCTGGCTAGTTTTTCTATTTTTAGTAGAGACGGGGTCTCGCTCTTGCTCAGGCTGGTTTCGAACTCCTGAGCTCAAACAATCCGCCCGCCTTGGCCTCCCAGTGAGCTAGAATTACAGGCGTGAGCCACCGCGCCCGGCCAGCTCAGTCTTTCAGATAGCCTCCCTTTCTTCTTTCCCCTGCTGTGCCTCTGGATGCTGTTTAAGTGCTATAGGGTTGGTCCCTATGGGATTTTTGCGATGGTGGTAGAAAATGTCTTGGAATTGTGCACCAGTCATTGGGCTTCACTGATATCTTCTCTGGGGAGCTTCTTAGACTTGTTCTGAACCGTTTTGACTGCTTAGATGGAACTGGTTTCTCTGTCCTTTAGGAATATGGAACTTCTGGATCCTCTCCACATATGGAGGCCATGGGTACTGACCCATGTACTTGCTACCTGCCTCTGCTAGGGCTCTCGTTCTTTCTCCCAAACCATATTGTCCCAGGACCATCCTACATGATGGTCTACAGTGTTTCATGTGCAGAGCTAGGCAACCCCCCTACCCCCATTTGATTTTCCCCTTATTTACCTACTAGGGATAAGAGGGGTGGGTTTTCTAGTTCCTCCTCGTGTTTGGAAGGTCCTTTATTTCTTAGCCCTTTCCTTTTCCAAAGTAGTGTTTATCCCACCCCTTTGACTGGAGCCATAATGCCAGATGAGATTTACCATTAATAAAAAAATCCAAAAATATTATCCTAATTATATTAATTAATCATTATATAGCAGGAGAAATTTTGTCATCTCCTTTTTAAATGATTTTAGCACTTCTATTTTTAACATGTTTGATAGTAAATGTACTTTTCCAAATCTGAATCAGTTGCTCTCAGTTATGATTTGTGAAATGTAATCTCAAAACAAAATTTGAAATTAGTAAGCACTTAGTAAAGAGCTATTTTTATACTCTTATGGCATTTCCAGAAGTTGGCTAGGATGTATAGATTCTATCATAGCTGTTTTTCATTTGGGAACTCTTGAATTAGATCCAGTTCTTTGAAAGATGGATTATGTGAATATATGTGTTAAGAGCATATCAAAGGCCGGGAGCGGTGGCTCACGCCTGTAATCCTAGCACTCTGGGAGGCCGAGGCGGGTGGATTGTTTGAGCTCAGGAGTTCGAAACCAGCCTCAGCAAGAGCAAGACCCTGTCTCTACCAAAAAATAGAAAGAAATTAATCGGACAACTAAAAATATATAGAAAAAA
>NW_012145634.1:2085319-2099915 GCF_000956105.1 Propithecus coquereli
AAAAAAAAAAAAAAAAAAAAAGAGCATATCAAAATGTATAATCAAGGAATCCGGAATCCCTTCTGAAAGTGTTCTAGCACTTTAGGACTAACCACTCCAAGCACCATATCTTATTAATTCTTTAACTTTCATTTCAGATATCATAAAGTGTCATCTTTGGTGCATTTTGGGCAATTTAATTTTATATGGAAACTTTGCTAGATTAAAATTGGTCTTAATTTTCTTTTTCTGGAAACATACAGAGCATAGCCATATATTACCCAGGTATATTGTTTCTCTTGTCTTCCAGGCTTGAGTAACAGTTATTCTCTGCTATGGATTAGTAAGTTGTTAACCTAGAGTACTGTACTGTATATGGATGAGCCTCTTCGAACATACCAGAGAATCTGACCTTTAGCAGGTGGTTATATTCCTCTTTGAGAATCTGATGAAGGCTGTTGGTCACTTCCCTTCCTATCTTTTCTTCTCCAAATAATACATAAATGCATTTGTTTCTACTTTATTATTTTTTTTTGCATTGAAATATATATCATTTATAGATCAGTGGTTTTCAAGATTGGTAGCAGAGGTGGGGCCAGGTGAGAATGACGGGTGGGAGTGAGGAGGGGAGAGAGATCAGAATCATCTGGGGTATTTTGAAATTTAAACATGTTCTTTCATTTTCCTTGAGATATTCTAATATACCTTGTTAGGTAGGTGGATATGCCTTGCTGTTTGAGAATCACTGCTAGAGTGAGCCACTATTCTCGGTGCATTATGTGCTATTGTTCAGATGTTCAGAGTGTTGAGGGTGGAAAAACTGTGGAATACTACTCTCACAGACAAGAAAATAACAGATATCTATAAGGTATTATGTTAATGTCATTTTAATGTAAAAATTAATAAATTAATGGCTACTTCCTTAGAAATTGAAGTAAAACCAAATTGGGTAAATAAAACAAAAGTCCGAATAGTCCACTAAAATTTCAGAGTATTCTTTGATGTGGCATCCTTTTTTTTTGAGACAGGGTCTCTTTCTGCTGCTCCAGGTAGAGTACAGTGCTGTCATCATAGCTCGCTGCAACCTCAAACTCCTGGGCTCAAGAGATCCTCCTGCCTCAGCTTCACGAGTAGCTGGGATGAAAGGCAAAACATGACACCTGGCTAGTTTTTCTATTTTTAGTAGAGATGGGTCTTGCTTTTGCTCAGGCTGGTCTTGAACTCCTGAGCTCAAGCAGTCCTCTCGCCTTGGCCTCCCAGAGTGCTAGGATTACAGGTGTGGGCCACTGAGCCCGTCCTGATGTGGCATCTTTGTAAGTTCTTCAACATTCATTTGATTTCAACCTTAAGTTTTAAAAAAATTGTTAAAAAAAATTTCTACACTTAAAAAAATAGGTAAAATAGACATTACATAAAATTAATCATTTTAAAGTGAAAGTGGGATTTAGTACATTCACAGTATTGTACAACTGCCACCTTTATCTAGTTCCAAAACATTTTCACCACTCCAAAAGGAAACCTCATACCCATTAAGCAGGTTTTTCCTTGTTTCTTCCTTCCATCAGCGCCTGGCAACCACCAATCTGCATTCTGTCCCTATGGATTTATTTATTCTGGAATTTCATATAAATAGAATCATATGTGATTTTTTTTCTGTCTGGTTTCTTTTACTTAGCATAATGTTTTTGAGGTTCATGCACATTGTATTAATAGTTGTACTTCATTCTTTTTTACTGCTGAATAATATTTCTTTGTGTACATTACAATTTATTTATCCATTCATTCGTTGATGGATATTTGGGCTATTTCTACTTTTCGACTATTGTGAATAATGCTCCTATGAACATGTGTATACATGTATTTAGTACCTGCTTTTACTTCTTTTGGGTATATGTCTAGGTACAGAATTGCTGGGTTGTATAGTAATTCTGTGTTTACCTTTTTGAGGAACTGTCAGACTTTTTTTTTCTATAGCAGCTTTACCATTTACATTCCTACCAGCAATTTACAAGGGTCCTAATTTCTCTATAACCTCACCAACACTTTATTTTCCATTTTTTAAATTATAGTTATCCTAGTAAGTGTGAAGTGGTACCTTATTGTGGTTTTTTTTTTTTTTTTTTGAGACAGAGTCTCAGTCTTTTTGCCCGGGCTAGAGTGAGTGCCCTGGCGTCAGCCCAGCTCACAGCAACCTCAAACTCCAGGGCTCAAGTGATCCTCCTGCCTCAGCCTCCCAGTAGCTGGGACTACAGGCATGCGCCACCATGCCCGGCTAATTTTTTCTGTATATTTTTAGTTGTCCAATTAATTTCTTTCTGATTTTAGTAGAGATGGGGTCTTGCTCTTGCTCAGGCTGGTTTCAAACTCCTGAGCTCAAACAATCTGCCCGCCTTGGCCTTCCAGAGAGCTAGGATTACAGGCGTGAGCCACCACACCCGGCCCTTATTGTGGTTTTGATTTGCATCTCCCTAATGACTAATGCTGTTGAACATACTTTCATGTGCTTGTTGCCATTTGTATATCTTCTTTGGATCAATCTTTGGTTTTAATGATAAGAATTGTTAAACAGTTCTTACAATTGATTCACAATGGTATATGGAGGCTGGGTGTGGTAGCTCATGCCTGTAATCCTAGCATTCTGGAAGGCCAAGGTGGGAGGATTGCTTGAGCTCAGGCATTCAAGACCAGCCTGAGCAATGGCGAGACCCTGTCTCTACAAAAAAATAGAAAAATTAGCTGGGCATGTTGGCACATGCCTGTAGTCCCAGCCACTCAGGAGGCTGAGGCAGGAGAATCACTGAGCCCAGGAGTTTGAGGTTGTAGGCGAGCTCTGATGACACCACAGCACTCTAGCCTGGATGACAGAGTGAGATTCTGTCTCAAAAAAAAAAAAAAGTAGTTGATAGCAAAGCAAGTCACTTCAATCCTTATTTGCTTTGCCAGGAATTACTTGTCTTATATCAAAGAATCCCAGAAATTTCCAAGACTTTTGATTTAAATTCATGTTATATTATTTTCTTTGCCCTCAGGTCAATAAGGTTATCTTTAACAAGTTCAAAGCATCATTGACTCTGTCTTCAGTAGTAAGAAAAGGATGACAAATAAACATTTCCAATTTAAGGTCATTGAGCATAAAATTTCTTTTAAAATCTTTCTATAGATTTCTGTTTGTCTTTTCTTGAAACACTTGAAAAGCCTTCCTCAGGTGAAACGATTGACTTTAATGTCACAAGGCAAGACTTATTTTGGGCTTTTGGCAATTTTTGTCAATAAGGTTTGTGGGCTGGTTGTTTAGCTATTGTTCCTCAGCTTCAGACCTACCCTTGTATACTCTTTGTGATCTTGGCGATGGGACTGGGCAAATTATTAATATATATATATATATTTTTGCCAGCTGCTCCCTTCTGCCAATACAAGGTGCTAGGAGAATGAAAGTCAGGAATTAGGGGAAGATATTAATACATGCTCATTCTTATTTGCTTACTGCTTGTTAGTGTCACTTCAGCAACGGTACTTTAAACATGGCAGTTGCAATCGGTTTGAGTCTCTGTTTTTGCACCATTTTTGGAACCAACCTTATCTTGCCTTCATAAAATACCAGCACCAACTAGTCTTCAAGACAGTATTTCTCAAACTCACCTTTATATGTCAGAAATGTAAAATAACTTTTATTTTGCTCAAACACATATACTTTTACAATGCATCTATAACGGAGAAGTTGAAAGCATTTTTCATGAATGTAGATACAATGCAGTTGTTGCAATGTAGTTGATGGTCTTCTATGAAGCCATTTTTCATTAGCCTGAAAGAAGGTGGCTATATTTCTTATTCTCTTTGCTGTGTACTACATAATTTTATTTTCTATTACAATTTTTTTGCCTCATTTTTTAAATTTACTTAAAGTACTTAATTACTATGCTTAATTTAGTATTTTAAAGGTTATCTAAGTGTCTAATTCATCCTTTTGTGTGAGTATACATTTTAATGATGCATTTGGGAATTCCATAAGTATTTGAGTATCCCATATGTGCCAAGTATCATATTAAATATTATACTGGAGATATAATGGTATAATTTAGACATGATCACTGCCTTCAAGGAATATGCATTTTGACAGGGCAGACATACTGAGTAATTACAAAACTAAGACTTCATGAAGAGAAGAGACAGACTACTATAAGAACATATGGCAAGAGGATTAAACATAGTTAACCTAGTTGGGTGACTCTGAGAAGGCCTCTCTGAGGTGATTGATATTTAAGATGAGAATTAAAAGAATGAGTAAAGGTTAGCTGGATGTGAAGAGGAAAGGATGTGGAAAAACATTCCAGGCATAGTGTCGAGAGTGTGAAGACAGTGGTTCCAGTTGAGGCAGGAACCACATCACAATGGGTTTTATAACTTATTTAAATAGATTGGACTTTATCTAAGAGCCAGTGGGAAACCACTGAGGGATTTTTAATAGAGGAATGACATTATATTTATTAAACACATACTACATGTCAGGTACTGTTCTGGACACTGGAAATCTAGACGTGAACATGATAAAGTCCCTGCTTCCTAGAATTTGCATTCTGATGCAGGAAACAAACAAATATGTGGTGGTATCTTTTCAGGTAATGGTAAGTGCTATAGAAAGAACAAAGTAAGGAGATAGAAAATGAAGAAGAGGTAGCAATTTTAGGTAGAAAGGTCAGGGAAGTTCACTCTGAGGAGCTCATCTGGGAAAGTCTCTCTGAGTCGGTGACATTTGAACAGAAACCTGAATGAAGTAAGGCAGTGAGTCATATGAAGATCTAGGGAAAGGATGTCTCATGTGTTGGAGGAACTGTAGGAAGTTTGTGAGTGAGAAGAGGGTGAGGGATGAGGTCAGAGAGATAGGCAGGGCCCAAGTCCTAGGTTATAGGACCATATAAACCATGATAACAAGTTGAAATTTAGTTTAAATATGACTGGAAGCCATTGGAAAGTTTTGGGTAGGGGATCAATGTGATTTATGTTTTGGAAAGGTCACTCGGGCTGCTAGTAGAGAATAGAGTATAAAGGGCTAGAAGATCAATTAGTAGGCTGTTGCCATAATTCAAGAAAGAAATAATGATGACTTGGACTAGGGTGGTAGTCCAAGTCGAGCACCTGAGGCGGTGAAAATAGTTGGATTCAGGATATGTTTTCCAGGATATAGAGCCAATAGGATTTGCTGGGGGGTTTGAATGTGGGCTGTGAGAGAAGGAGAGAAATTAAGGGTGACTCCTAGGTTCTTGACCTGTGCAACTGGGTGAATGCTGATGCTGGTTCTGAAATGGGAAGGATTGAAGGAGAAATAGATTTTGGGGGTGGGGCAGGGTGGAGAAGGAAGTAATACAAAACCAAGAGTTCTGTTTTAGATGATGAACTTGAGATTCCTCTTAGAAATCTAACCGAAGAAGACAAGTAGGTTTATCTGGCCCAGGGGAGAGGTCAGTGTCTGAGATATAATTTTGGGATTCACCAGCACATAGATGGTAATTAAAGTCATAATAAGACTTGATGAGATGCTTAGAAAGTGTATATACAGAAGAAAGAAGGTCTAGAGACTGAGCTGTGGCACTTCAACATTCAGAATTTGGGACAAGGCAGGAAGACCAGTGAAGGAGCCTGAGGAGGAACAGCCAATTAGGTAAGAGAATAAACTGGAGAACATGGTATCATAGAAGTTAAGTGAAAGAGGGAATGATCCATTGTGTCAAATGCTAAGATATGTCCATGTTGGTATGGATAACAGACTACAGAGAGGCAAGACTGTAGGTGGGGAAGTAGAATACTGTTGCTGTACCCAGGGGAAAGATGATAAACATTGTCTTAGACTGGGGTAGTGGCAATTGGGATGGAGTGTGGTAGATACATTCAGGAGGCAGAATTAACAGACTTGGTAATGGGTATGGGCTAAATGTTATAGATCTTTTTTTTTTTTTTTCTTTCTGAGACAGAGTCTCACTCTGTTGCCCTGGCTAGAGTGAGTGCCGTGGCATTAGCCTAGCTCACAGCAACCTCAAACTCCTGGGCTCAAGCAATCCTACTGCCTCAGCCTCCTGAGTAGCTGGGACTACAGGCATGCGCCACCATGCCCGGCTAATTTTTTCCATATATTTTTTTTAGTTGTCCAGATAATTTCTTTCCATTTTTTTAGTAGAGACGGGGGTCTTGCTCTTGCTCAGGCTGGTCTCGAACTCCTGAGCTCAAACAATCCACCTGCCTTGGCCTCCCAGAGTGCTAGGATTACAGGCATGAGCCACCACACCTGGCCGTTACAGATCTTAAGTTTAATTTTTTTTTACAAGATTGAACTTTAAAAATGAAAGGGTTTCAAAAGCAAACAAAAAATTTGAAATTACAATGGCTGGAGTACTTTTGGATGCTTTGGAGGCTGAGGTTTTTAGTATTATTTGAATTGATCAAGATTATACAAGTTTGGCTAAATCAAACTATTTAATGACATTTTAACCAACATTTTGGATTATGGCATATCAATTGACCTTTGTAGAAAAAGTGTTTCTAAGTACGTAGATAAGATATAGATCTTAGAAACATGAGCCATCTCAGCTGCAGCCACCCGTGCTTGCATGAGCAGTGGACTGTACACGCCAGGATCCCTGGTGCGCATCCTCACGATTCCCTGCACCTGCAGCTTTGGTACTGGCGCCAGGCAATCTGTAGGTGACCGTGTCTGTGAGGGACTTTGCCATCCATCTGCAGGGGCTTGGGGAAAAAGAACCAGCAGCTCTGCATCCTCTCCTCCTTTGCCACCATTTCGGATACCCGGCAGGGATTCGTTATGGGGTTCCCACTGACTTCTAGGAAGGACATGAACTCATCTTTGATCCCAGCTTGGGCGACCACCTGTCTTTGCCATGGTGACCCTTCTACTGTGACGCTGAGGTGCCTCTGGCCTTCCAGGAATGGCATGGAGGGATGCTGAGCCAGTGGGGAACTGCCGGGCTGCTGAAGAGCCAGCCTTGAGGTGGTGTGTCTGGCTGAAGGCCCTGTGGGAGCTCAGTCAAGCAGAGTGGTACTGGGGAAGTATGACTGTTAATGAAGCCAAAGAGAAATTAAAAGAGGCACCACAAGGAACTTTCTTGATTAGAGATAGTGTGCATTAAGACTACCTACTGTCTGTTAAAACGTCAGCTGGACCAACTAATCTGCGAATTGAACGCCAAGATTGGAAATTCAGATTGAACTGTATCATATGTCCAAGCTTAAACAATTACACAGTGTGGTTCATCTGATTGACTGCTATGTGCAGATATGCAAGGTTAAGTGGATGGGCCCAGAAGCTCCCCCAGAATGGTGTGCCCTCTGGTGTCTGTCTTTACCAACAAGACTAAAGGATTACTTGGAGGAATATAAATTCTAGGTGTAAGTGATTCTCTTTTTCTAAACATGTCTCACATACAGCATATCCTAATGTAGCTATATGTAAAAGAGAACCAAAACTTGAGTGACTGCTCTGGATAATTACCCAGAATTCTTTCAAAGAACAGCTGAAATCAGTCTAATTTAAATGTGTAAAGAGGTAGGTAGGTATTTAAAGCTGCTCCAAATATTTTCACCTAAGTGATACTTCCCTTCCTAAGGCTGACCAAGACCACTGAAAGAGCATTTTGTCAGGATGCCTTGCTTTCTGAGGTTCCCTTCCATTAGGTCAAAGGTCTAAGCTCCAGTAGTAGAGAAAGAACTCCACACAGGAGTACTGAAGAAGTGGAAGAAACCAAGCTGACATAGTCTTACCTTCAATTTTCTATGTGATCAGAGTCTATTTTAGGACATTTTATATTTTGCATTCCAATGTACCTGGGAGTATTATTAAACAAATCATGTGTGTGGGTGTTTATCCCTCATTTATGCAATTAACTAAATCAACCAACAAACGTAACCACAAGACAAATCCTATATTTGTCTTTTTACTATAAGTATGAACTCCCTAATGTGAATGAGTACTGTAGTAATTCATTTTAAGGGAGTCTTATTTCAGAAATATTTAAAACTGGTGCAAATGGAAAAGACTTTCTCTTTTCCTTTAAGGCTAAAAATAAGAATGTCGTGATACACAGGTTCAACTCCATCCCTGTTAATAAAAACCAATGTAGATATATACATTTTACCCTTTGAAGTAGCTATATCTCAACCTGTTACCATTGACTTTTTGTCTTTTTTGGAAATGGCTTTAGAAATTTCCAAGTTGTCTTTGGATTGTAACCACGGACATCAGTGGTTGTTTCCCTTCTACCATGTAAAATACATAGACTTAATTTTCTTCCACCTGCCTATTTTTCCAAAATGTTTATTGCTGTTATTATTTGATTATAATGTATTAAATTTAAAAAACCTGACTTAAAAAATGATAAAGATTCACAGGGGAATGCATGGTTAATGAATTCATGTGAACCATTTTCAAGCAGTCATTTTTGAGTAGGCCTTCTACGTGTCAGTTCTTTTTGGGGTCACCATGTACTTGGAAATAAACTGGAATTCTTTAGGACATTCTGTTATTAAGACTTTGCAATATTTGTGACATGCTGTATCCTCAGTTTATCCGCATTAATGAAGTGCTATATGATAAAAATTCCCCAAGGTTTTTGGTTTCTTGGTGACAGTTTACATCTTACCATGTAAATGAACTCTGAATAACAAATTACTTATGATAAATGTTAAAGTTAATCCATGATAGTTCCTTAATTATTTATCAAGTAAGAGATGAATAGTTAAGAGAAGGACTCGGGTCTTTCACTTCTGGAAGAATAACAGACTAAGTTGGTTTAAAGGGACCTTTCAAAAAACCATTGAGTATAAATCCATTTCTGGACTTGCAGAAATTAAGGGAAATCCTATAACATTCCTCAAAAGTAAAGCAAGTAAAAATAACAGCAACAAAATCCCAACTAAAAACTGTGAACTAAAACAGGAACAGTAAAAGATAAGCACACATGGGAGGTTACCCTGGAGGTAAATTTTCATATCAGCATAGCATTTGGGAGTCTAAGACTTGAATAGATGACAAGGCAAAGAAGCTGATTATGAGATTCCAGCCTTAAGCCAGGCACCATAGATAGGAGCTAAAGAAGGTTGATAGAGCCCATTGTCCCTGGCAGAAGCAAATACAAATTCTCTCTGAAGGGAAACATTCTTAATCTACCTTGTAGGATTCTCTCAGATTAAGATTAACCAGATTTGAAGTTACAATCAATGATCATCAAATACAGAAGGAAATAAGTCTTTATTAAGGAGTTGACAGTAAAAACAGACAACAGACCCCAGGGTATTCAGATATTGGATCAGGTATAAAATATTAAACGACTATGCATAACATATTTAAAGAAATAAGAGATGGATTTATAAAAATGAGCAAGCAGCAAGAGATTATCAAATATGACCAGGAAGATTTGAAAAAACCAAATAGAATGTCTGGAAGTGAAAAATGTAGTTGTTGGAATCAACAGATTGTTTAAACAGCACATTAAACATAGCATCAGAGAGAATTGGGAAACTGCAAGATAGTTTGAAGAATACATAGAATGCAGCACAGAGGCAGAGAAATGTGGCAGAGAGGGTAAGAGAAATGGAATATGAAGATCTAGTATAAGTCTAATCAGAATCCCAGAAAGCAAGACAAGGAAATGCAGGAAAGACAATATTTGAAAAGATAATGCTCTCAGAACTAGAACCAAAGAAGATTGCTGTCTACCACCGCTTCTATTCAACTTAGTGCTGGAAGTCCTAGCCAGAGCAATCAGAGAAGAGAAGGAAATCAAGGGCATCCAGATGGGGGCAGAAGAGGTCAAATTATTGCTCTTTGCTGACGATATGATCTTCTGTCTAGAAAACCCCAAAGATTCTGCCATGAGATTACTGGAATTGATAAACTCAGCAAAGTCTTAGGTTACAAAATCAATGTACAGAAATCAGTAGCATTCCTATACGCCAACAACAAACTGAGAACCAAATCAAAGACTCAATACCCTTCACAATAGCAACAAAGAAAATAAAGTACCTAGGAATATATTTAACTAAGGAGGTAAAAGACCTCTACAAGGAGAACTATGAAACACTGAGGAAGGAAATAGCAGAGGATATAAACAGGTGGAAAACCATTCCATGCTCATGGGTTGGCAGAATTAATATTGTTAAAATGTCTATACTACCCAAAGTAATCTACAGATTCAGTGCAATCCCTATTAAAATACCAACATCATGTTTTGCAGATGTAGAAAAAATAATTCTACACTTTACATGGAACCAGAGAAGACCCCATATAACAAAAGCAGTCTTAAGCAAAAAGAACAAATTGGGAGGCATAAATTTACCAGACTTCAAGATATACTACAAGGCTATGGTAACTAAAACAGCATAGTACCGGCATAAGAACAGAGACGTAGACCAATGGAACAGAACTGAGAACCCAGGTATAAAACCATCCTCATACAGCCACCTAATCTTTGACAAAGCAGACAAAAACATACACTGGGGCAAGGAATCCTTATTCAATAAATGGTGCTGGGAAAATTGGATAGCCACATATGGAAGACAGAAACAGGATCCACCCCTTTCGCCTCTCACAAAAATCAACTCACAGTGGATAACAGACTTAAACCTAAGGCATGAAACTATAAGAATTCTGTAAGAAAATGTTGGAAAAATTCTTACAGACATTGGCCTAGGGAAGAAGACCCGAAAGGCAATCACAGCAACAACAAAAATAAATAAACGAGACCTGATCAAATTAAAAAGCTTCTGAACAGCCAAGGAAACTATCATGAGAGCAAACAGACAGCCTACGGAATGGGAGAAAATATTTGCATCTACACATCCAATAAAGGGCTGATAACTAGAATCTATATAGAACTTGGAAAAATTACCAAGAAAAATATCAAACAACCCTATCAAAAAGGGGGCAAAGGACATGAACAGAAATTTTTCAAAAGAAGATAGACTAATGGCCAACAAACATTTGAAAAAATGCTCAACATCTCTAATCACCAGGGAAATGCAAATCAAAACGACAATGAGATATCACTTAACTCCAGTGAGAATGGCCTTTATCAAAAAGTCCCAAAACAATAAATGTTGGTGTGGGTGCGGAGAGATAGGAACACTCGTACACTGCTGGTGGCGCTGCAAACTAGTACAACCTCTGTGGAAAGCAATATGGATATACGTCAAAGAACTACAGGTAGAACTACCATTTGATCCAGCAATCCCATTACTGGGCATCTACCCAAAGGAACAAAAGACATTCTATAAAAAAGACATCTACACTCGAATGTTTATAGCAGCACAATTCACAATTGTAAAGATGTGGAAACAACTCAAGTGCCCATTAATACATGAGTGGATTAATAAAATGTGGTATATGTATACCATGGAGTTCTACTCAGCCACAAAAAACAGTGGTGATCTAGCACCTCTTGTATTATCCTGGAACGAGCTGGAGTCCATTCTACTAAGTGAAGTATCACAAGAATGGAAAAACAATTACCACATGTACTCACCATCAAATTGGTATTAACTGACTTAACCGACCAACACTTAAGTGCACATACAGTAGTAACATTCATCGGGTGTCAGGCAGGTGGGAGGGGGTGGAGGGAATGGGTATATACACACCTAATGGGTGCAGTATGCTCCATTTGGGGGATGGATACACTTGAAGCTGTGACTCGAGTGGGGCAAAGGCAATATATGTAACCTAAACATTTGTACCCCTATGATATGCTAAAAAAAAAAAATAAGAAAAGGAAAATGGCAGAGACTTTTCTAAAATTGTTAAAAGCCTTGAATCTATAGATACAGAAAGCACAATTTTAACAAAGCAGAATAATTAAAAATAAACCAACACCCAAACATATCGTAGATGAAACCGTGTCCAGTAACCAGCCTCCAAGATGATCCCCAATGATTCTTTCACACACTTGTATTGTTTCTGCTCATACTTAATAGGGCTGACCTTCATAAATAATAGGTATTGTGCAAATGAAAGAGTGTGACTTCTGAGGCTAGGTCATGAAAGACATGGTGGCTTCCACCTTGCCCATTTTTGGGTCACTCACTCTGGGTGAAGCCAGTCACCATGTTGTGAGGTCACTCAAGCAGCCCATGAAGAAGCCTAAATGGGGAAGAACCGAGTTTTCCTGCCAATAACCAGCACCAATTTATGAGGCATGTGAGTAAACTACCTTGTAAGTGTATCCTACTGCCCTGATCAAACCTTCAGATGATTATAGCCCTAGCTGACATCTTGGCTGCAACCTCATAAAATACCTTGAGCCAGATCAGCCAGCTAAATTACTTCTGAATTCTTGACCCATGAAAACAGTGGGATAGTAAATGTTTATTGTTTTAAGCTACTACATTATAGGGATAACTTCTCATGCAGCATTAGATACCTAATATTCCAAGGAACATCAAAGGCAATGAGAAAAATCTTAGGAGAAGGATCGCGTAGTGAATAATAGCACTTGGACTGAGAATAGATTTCTCAGCAGCAACAGTGAAAGCTGGAGGACAATGGAATCATTTCTGCATGCATAATGTGGAGGAAAATATCTGTTGACCTAGTGCTGTATATTTAGCAAAATGATATTTTAAGAATGAGAGAGAAATGCATTTTTTTTTCATAAACCAAAACTGAGTTTGCTACTAACTGACCTTTAGTAAAGGGTATGTTTTATGGTAAAGGAAAATGATCCCAGGAAAGTCTAGCGTATGATGTTGAGCAAAGAAACTACTAAACATGTAGGTAAATCTAAAGAATTATCTGTATAAAATATTAATAGTAATGTCTAATTTGTGGAATTAAAAGAGAGATAACTAAAATGTTGCATTTTTTTTTTAAGAGACAAGTTCTCTCTCTGTTGCCCAGGTTGGACTCAAACTCCTGGACTCAAGCAATCCTCTCACCTTCAGCCTCCCAAGTAACTGGGACTACAGGTGCATGTCACTTTGCCCAGAAAATATTACATTATTTTATGCAATGAATATTTGTTGAGTGCTTGCTATGTGCCAGAAATTATTTTAGACCAGTTGTCAACAAATTTTCTGTAAAGGACTTGATAGTAAGTATTTTAGGCTTTGCAGGCCATGTGGTCTGTGTCACAAGTATTCAACTTTACTCCAGGCATGGTGGCTCACACCTGTAATCCTAGAACTTTGGGAGGCTGAGGTTGGAGGATGACTTGAGGTCAGTTTGAGACCAGCCTGAGCAAGAGCAAGACCCGTCTCTACAAAAAAATAGAAAAATTAGCTGGGTGTGGTGGTGTGCGCCTGTAGTCTCAGCTACTTGGGAGGCTGAGGCAAGAGAGACACTTGAGCCCAGGAGTTTGAGGTTGTAGTGAGCTATGATGACCCCACTGTACCCCAACCCCGGGACACAGAGCAAGACCCTGTCTCAAACACAGACAAACAAACCAAGTACTCAAATTTGTTGTAGTACTAAAATAGCCATAGACGATACATAGACAGATGAGCATGACTGTGTTCCAATAAACTTTATTTACAAAAACAGGCAGTGGGCAAGAATGGCTCATGGGCTGTAATTTGCTGATTTCTGCTTTAGGTACTAGGTATTGATGGGGTTCAGGGGACACACTACCCCAAAATATGGCACCTTGTCATTTGAGAAAACAGCAAAAGCAGGAAGGTCATTCTCTTCTTCTCTCCCTAGCCACCTCCCCTTCCCCTGGCCTTTTCCCCTGAAGCAGGTCATAAAACCTAGAAAGGATTTTCTGACCTTCCCCTGAAACAGCTTATAAGATCCTCATGTGAGAAATAGCCTGTCTATACCTGGAGGAAAAGAACATCCTTATCTCTGAAGATGATGGCACACAAAAAGGAATCTATGAACAAACAGGTCTTGCTAAGTTTTCCTGATTTATTAACATTAAATCAGACTCTTTTGTCCACCTATCATATTTCTCCATGTCTGTCCACTCTTCATCAAACCTAGCGTAAAAATACTCAGGTTTACCTGTTTGTTTAGGTTTTCATTTCCATATGAAGACTTTGTGTCATGTAAAACTTAAATAAATTTGTATGCTTTTCTCTTGTTGATCTGTCTTTTGTTACAGAAACCTCTGCCATGAACCTAGGATAAATGAGGAAAAGATATTTTCCTCCTCTACAGTATTTAGTTGTAAGAAAACAGACAAATATCCTTACTTTAATAGACCTTACATTCTAGTGGTAAAGGAAATAGTGGGTAAGCTGAGGGAGAAGGAGGTTCTAGGTCCTTATATTGTTTGGAAGGAGAGTTGGTTAAGTTATTAACATTAGATTCTATTAAATTATGTATGCATGGTAAAACTTCAAAGGTAACAACTAAATAATAGAAATAGTAAAGGGAAATATGGAATCAGGAAAACAATTTTTTAAAATGTTTTTAATTAATCCATTAAAAAAGTAATACTTGGATCAGGAGTAAAGTTTAATGGATCCTCTGGGTATTCTACCAAGTGCTAATTATATTCAAAATATAAATTTAATTGTAGATAGATGTTAACTTTTGAAAAGCTGATAACCTTGACTTTTCCAGAATAATTTGAGTTTAATCAAGGAAATGAAGAGTAAAGACTGTATTTGTTTCACA
>NW_012145634.1:2100700-2102535 GCF_000956105.1 Propithecus coquereli
ACTATTAGTTACTAAATATGTTATATAGTAAATATGTTTACCTCTTAAATGCACTTTGACTAATTAAATACCTGTATTTAGTGTTTGAAATACACTGGCATATATTTTCCATTTGAGGGGGATTTTGTTTTTTTGTTTCTGATAGGGAAATAAAGATAGTACCTTCTAGAAAAGTCTCTGTTTATATAATATTCTACAGTTCATTTTTCATAGATGTGGAAATAGTCCATGGAAGTTAAGTAACTTTCTCAAGTTACATAAATAAAAGTGTGTTAGGATTTTGAACCTAGATCTTCCTTTTTTAAGTCTAGTGCTCCGTAGGAGAAAGAACTAAAGAAGACATTTGTAATTGAATTGCTAAACAGGATGTGATATTGTAAATATTCTATATTTTAGGATTAAGCGAATCTATCACCTGGTTTTTAGACTAAATTTTTTCAAGATTATTGCAATAATTTTTAACATTGGTGGAAGTCAGATTATGAGATGTGAGCCAAGTGAACAGTTTTCCCATTTTCCTTCTACTTAGGTAGCATAGGTGTTCAGATCTCCCCATATCTTACTAGCAGCTTAGGCAGCCATGGCATTCTGTGTTATTGGATCACGGATCTAATCAGCCTGTACACAGGTAGAATTTCTAATTTATTTTAAGTGAATGATTACTGAATACACCCAGGCTTGTCCTTAGAAATCACTTAAAATAACTCCATTGTAATTTTTTTGCTAGTTTTTTATTTTTATTTTTTAAAGCTGGGGCAGTAGGTAGAATTCTGTCAAGACTTATCAGATGTTTTGCTGCAGTATAGCCCATTAAACTTTTGCATTGATGTCATTACACTCTAAAATAGAATTTATGGAACATGGGTACATTTTAATGTTTCATTCTTTTTACAGTTTTTCGTAGAGGAAAATAATGTTACAGATCATTTTTTGTATTAGCTTTGCTACTGATACAAATGATGGAGGTTCACTCCTTATAGAAGTAGGGCATGGAAGCTTGATTAGTCATTAACAGTGTTGTTTGCAGGGAGAGTTCACTGCAGTTACAGTTGATTCTTGAACACTGTTATTTAAATAGGTATGTAGAATTCTTGTGATTGATGAAATGAACTAAAACAGTCTTGTCTTTTAAGAATTGTAGCTTGAATGAGGAATAACGAAATCATAGTAATGTATTATAGATAAACCCTACTGACATTTTATAATTTTGAAGGGAAATGAGATTTTAAACTGCTTTGGCTAGAATTTCAAAATGAATTGTAGTGACAACTCTGATATTATGGCTGTCTGCACCTAAGAAATTTTTTAAAAGAATTTACTATCTACTTCTGTAAAATGTCAATAGTATCATTAACCTCTTTTTTTCGGGGATGTAGTGAGGATTAAGTCTTTGAAAATGGAAAAATACTATCTGTTGTATCTCATCACTAGAAAGTACCTTTTCACTGAACTAATATAGAGAAAATGTTTATCATTGATCTTAAGATTTATTGATCATACCTCTCATTGCACTAAAAATTTTGGGAATTAAAGTGCAGGTCTTATTTGATTGTGAGCAAAAGAAATTTAGAAGTTTTGGCTTGTTAAATATAGAAGTGTGGAGATTTGAGGCTTGATGTAATCATTTACAATTGCATTTTGTAAAATCAGTGATCTCCAATCTTTAGATTAAAGAAAAGCATCAAGACGGCAATTTCTACAGTTATTTATCTCTCTCAGTTAGCAAATCAAGCACATTTTTTTGTTTTGCAAATGTCTTAACTATAAAAAGCATAGAACCACATAGCTCTTCTTTTTTTTTTTTTTTTTTTTTTTTTTTGAGACAGAGTCTAACT
>NW_012145634.1:2103920-2111624 GCF_000956105.1 Propithecus coquereli
TTAGCCGGGCATGGTGGTGCGTGTCTGTAGTCCCAGCTACTTGGGAGGCTGAGGCAGAAGGATTGCTTGAGCCCAAGAGTTTGAGGTTGCTGTGAGCTGGGCTGATGCCACAGCACTCTAGCCTGGGCAACAAGAGTGAGACTCTGTGCCCCCAGCCCCCGCCCAAATAAATAAATAAAAAATGTAGCTTTAAATGGTGTGGGATAGGCTAGGCTTGCCTTATTATTCAGAGGTATGATACTGGGCTGGAAGGTTTCTCTGCTCAGCCTACTCCATACTTGCTCAACACCCTGAGATGCCAGAATCAACTGATTATTTCTTTGCCTACTGTTAAAACATACATCATTAAAGAAGGGTCCATGCTCAGCTAACAATCAATGCATTTTTCAATCTTTCCCTAAGACCAGGATTTTAATAGAGAGGTGGATAGAAAGGCTGACATGTAAGTCTAGCCATTTCCTTAAACACTTCACTGAATGCCTGGCGAAGTAGGAAAAACAGTAAGGAAACAACACAGAGTGAGGAACAAAGGGCAGAGAAGAGGCTTTGAAGAACCAGTGACAAATTTTGTCTATATAACAATTTTGCTCAGAGCTTCACCTAGATATAATTACAGATTGGCTTAATGTTATTGTGGGTGCTTGTAATATATTAGTTAGGATTGCATTTGGTGATTAGCTAGAACTGTACAATATGGACTGGTAATGAGAATTGAGTTCTTCCCTTGCCTGTTAATTAGATATATGATTTTTGAGCAAAATTGTTCATTTTCCTTATTGAGGAAACCAGATTAAGAGAACCACATGAAGTGATCTGTGAGTTCTTCTTTAGTCCAAAATTTTGTGAATCTCTGTGGGCAGTAGAACAATGTGAATTAAATTCCTGGGTATATAAAATCCCTGACAGTTTCAATGTGGATAAAACTATTTAATTGAGGATGTATTTGTTTTCCTAACAGAGTGAAGCTAACAGTTGTTTATAGGGTTTATACATTCTTCTTCCAAGCCAGAAATCTTTAATTTTCTGCTGTTCCACTCAGTTCTTTGTTAGCTTTGTCATATTTATATTACAATTTTAATAAATATATATTGTGCTCTAAAATCATACATTTTTGGTGAGCTATCCAAGTGTAAGCATTGTTGATTGATTTGAGCTCCTTAATAATTTTTATTGATCCAGTAGAGGTACCATTAGACTATAAATGACTGAGCAGTGAGTATCAATTTAATACTAAATATACTTTTCAACAGATACCTACTTATAAGGTCTATTTGATTTGGTAGAGCCTCAGGGATCTTGGTACTTGGTAGAATAGGTCTGGGATACTCAATCTAGCATTTGATGCCTCTGGCCGGAGCCCTAAGAAGATATTTTGGTTGGGGACTAAGACTGAGGGTACATGGCCAAATTTATTAATTCTTCATGCTGGAGTTGGTCTCTGCCCTGCCCCAGAGCAGAGTTCAAACCCTATATTTGCTTTGGGGTTCCCTTGTTCTTCCAAGATGATCTGGGGCTAGGCTAGGCTATAGCCCTCAGGGTAACTACAAATTGTATTCCCCTCACTGTAAATCAGTGTCAAGAACATGGGATGCTGAGATGGAAGAAAATTAAATGTCACTTGATAGAGCTTTTGTCTTTTGTTAGACAGTATTTAGATAATAACAAAAAACTAGTACGTTAGAATTATATGCGTGAAAGAATTCCAAAAGAAAGCAGCGATATTGGGTGATTAGCAATAGATACAAATTAGAGACCTATAATTTTCATATGTAGTATTCTTGATAGAGTGATTACAGTGCTAAAAAAACCATAATCAAAGATGTCCTTACGTAAAATTATTTAATCTTTAGCCAGTGTTTAACTGTTGGCTCTGGTTTTGCATAATTTTTTTTTTTTTTTTTTTACTAAGGAGAGTTAAATGTTACATATTTCTAGAATTATTTTATGACACTTTTCTTTAATGTGCCTCAGCATTAAAATGTCCTTAAGAATATTGTGTTATAGGAGTCTGACTATGGAAGGAATGCAACCATATTACAGTGGGTAAATTTTTCATGACTGTAGCCCATGAATGTTAAGTAAAAAATGACAGCTTCTTGGATTTAGTTACAGTGTAAAATTGTGACTCAGAATACTAGATTTGTAGACAGGGGGTGGAAAGACAACAGACAAGAACTTAGTATGAGAGGCAGAAAATGTTTTGCATACTTTATAAGGGAGAGACAAAACTCTTGAGTGTAGTTTCCTATCATTTATTAATGGCAGAACTGCTTTGTTGAAATAAGCATAAAGGCTTGTACCATATCACCTTCATTCAGCTGCAGTATAGGAGGATGGTTGGTGATTAAATGAATCTTTGGCTGCATTTGTGCAGGGGAACACTTACTTGGCAGTCCCAGCCACTGGACTGCATAACCATGAAAGGTTGTAGCATAACTGCCAATGTTCCACGTGCATGTGTGTATGAGAGAGAGAAACAGAAAGAGATCTCTTTAAAAAAAAAACCACTTTACGCTGGGCATGGTGGCCATGCCTATAATCCTAGCACTTTGGGAGGCCAAGGCAGGAGGATTGCTTGAGACCTGGAGTTTGAGACCAGCCTGTGCAAGACCCTGTCTCTACAAAAAAGTAGAAAAATTAGCCAGGAATGGTGGCACATGCCTGTAGTCCCAGTAGGATGACTTGAGCCAGGGAGTTTGAGGCTGCAGCGAGCTATGATGATGCCACTGCACTCTAGCTTGGGCAACAGAGTGAGACCCTGTCTCAAAAAAAAAAATCACTTTCTTGAAGTATAATTTACATATAATAAAATGCACGCATTTAAAATCTATAGATCAACAAACCTAACAAATGTATAAACATATATAGCCTTACCAAGTGACATTTGATTTTCTTCCTCTATTCAGAACCCCATGTTCTTGACACTGATTTAGAGTGAGGGGAGTACAATTTGTGGTCACCCTGAGGAATACAACCTAGCCCCAGATCATCTTAGAAGAACAGGGTAACCACAGATGTAAAAATATGGTTGTACAGATTTATATGTATCTATGTAGTCAAGATATAGAACATTTCCATGACTCCAGAAAGTTCCCTGTGCCCTTTCCCAGTCACTTTATCTCCTATGACCCCACCCGAGACAAACACTGAGTTGCTTTCCTATCACTATAGGTCAGATTTGTCTTTTCCAGGGTCTCAAATGTATGGAATCACATAGCATGGATTCTTGGTGGACATGTAAAGTGGTACACACACTTTGGCTTCTTTTACTCAGTATGATGTTTTTGTGAATCATCCATGTTGCTCTTGTATTGGTAATTTATGCCTTTTTATTGCTGAGTAGTATTCTATTGTGTTATGCTAGATATACTGTGGTATATTTGTTCACTTGTTGATGGACCTTTGGGTTAGTTTTATTATTTGATATTATGAATAAAACTGCCATGAATGTTCAGTGAACAAATGTAACCAATTTCTAGGCATCCTAGACTCTGCATTAGTTCAAGAGGAAAAATGTTCTAAAGATATAAGAGGGAAGAAGTAACAGGTGATATGAAGTCAGACTATCCTGAGTTTAAATCCTGACCCTGACACTTGTCTCTGTGACCTCAGGGATGGTATTTTTTAACCTACCCAAGTGTGTTCATCTACAAAATGGAAATAATACCTACTTGTGAGATTGAATGTGTAAAGCACATAGAAATTTATTATTTATTTATTTCAGCTTAAACAACAGGGATCATCAGCCCAGCGGGCAGCCATATGCTGTGGAAGTAACTTGGCCTGGAAACCCTCTGGCTAAATGATGAGTGTGTCTTTTCCAAACAAATCCTGTTTGAAGGCACCTTGCCTTAGTGTTGTTTTTAACCCTGAGGTAAAATGTTTTCTTCCCTACTTCTGAGGCAGATGAGCACTGACAGGCCAGCGCATGGTTTCCACATGTTTTCTCCCTCTTTACCCAATGTGCTCTGAAGACATTCGCTCTCTTGGTCCTTGTCATGGAATACATTATCTTATTGCCATGCATCCTGCTCTGACTTTTAAATCACTCTCCATTTCCATTGCTTTCAAAGACCACATTCTGGTTGTAGCAGGCATACATTTGCTGCAAATGCTGGCTAGTTGATCTTCCAGGCATAAGAAACACACACGTACACCCCTTTGTCTCACAAACTCCTCCTGTTCCCATCTTCTTAAAGTAATAGTGAATGGAAGACTATCACTTTACATAAATCTGGAAATTGACAAAATAATGTTTCCATGCCAGCGGAAAGTGGGTGGGTAGGGAAAGGGGGAGAAATGGGAATTCTCCACTTTGCTCCTGTCAGCTAGATCTGCTCAGGGATGAGACTAGACATTCTGCCAGGGTCATCTCCAGAGTCAACAAAATGTGCTTCCTCCTTGAGTTGCCATGAGCTTGGGTATACCAGAGGGCTCGAGAATGAGCTCAGAATTATACTCTGCAGTCAGCTGAACAGGGTTGCTTTGGGGCTGTGCTGATACTCATAAGTCGTATCTTGTCTAATGATTCCCTTCTCCCAGTGTGCCCTCAGACCATTGATTATACTTCGTTGCTAGGTTTGCTATGGGGCTTTGATTGATGGGTGACTTAAGCCAGTCAATTTAACAGGGAGTTAATTCCACTTTGTTGCATTTCCCCCTTGTTGAGTTGCAAATATTTCATAGATATGTCCTAACTTATAAAACCTCTTTGATGGAAAGAGAATTACAGTCTTTCTCCAGTTTGCATTTCTGTTATCTCTCTGGCCATCGTGGCAAGTTCCCTGTAGCTTCTTCAGGATGAGCCAGCAATTCTCATTGATGAATATTCTTTGCATGACTTTTGGAATGAGGTACCACTCTAGGTACTTTGCTGAATTCAGAAAAATCTCAACCAATTCCTTCTGAGGTCTGGCCTTCTATGATATACGCTCATTGGCATCTTGGTACTTGTGACAATCCAAAAATTCTCTGATTGTTTTCTCTTATGGGTTGTGATATTTCCTCTATCCTAGAATTTGAGTGCCTGAAAAGTTAAAGTAGAATCAAAATTAATTTAATGTCAGCAGGAAGATTTTTTTTCTGAAAGTTCACGAGAATATCTCTTCTCTCCTTTTCGGAAGAGAACATACAACCATAACGTCACATCTGTGCCCTACTGTAGCTACATATGATTAGCAAAGAAAAAGAGGCCGTAGTAGGTCATAAGAACACATCGTATGTTTTAAAAGTTCTTAGGAGCAAGAAGATTTTGTAGAATTGAGCTCTTAAAATTCTCTGATGGCATGATTATTTTGTTCAAAAGTTATTAATAGATTCCAGTTGCCACATTGATAGGATGACAAGATTAATTAATTGTATCAATGATCTATTGCTGTGTAACAGATGACCCCAAAACTTATTAGCAGCTGAAAACGGCAAACATTTATTATCTTACACAGTTTCTAAGGTTCAGAAATTTGGGAGCTGCTTAGCTAGGTGGCATTAGCTCAGGATCTCTTATGAGGTTGCAGTTCATCTATTGGCTGGGGCTGCAGTCACCTGAAAGCTCGATTGAGGATGGAGGATCAGCTTTCAAGTTCACTCCCATGGTTGTTGGCAGGAGGTTTCAATTCGTTGCTGGCTGTTCCAGGGGTCTCAGTTCCTTGCTGCATTGGTCTCTCTATAAGCTGCCTGAGTGTTGTCCTCAAGTGGCTGGATTTCCCCAGAGACGGTGATCCAAGAGAGAGGAGCCCAGTACAGAAACCACAGTCTTTGCAACCTAATCTCAGAAGTGACATACCTTCTCTTCTGCCGTATTCTATTGGTCACATGAGCCAAACCTGAAACCATGCGGGAGGGGACTATAAAACATTGTATGCCAGGAGGCAGGGATCCCTGGGGCCATCTTGGAGGATATTTAACACATTGGTGAATATGTGTTGGCAGTGGCCCAGCTTACTACGGCCTCTACCATGATACTAATTAAGGAGGGTTACGCCACCGAATATTCTAAAATTTGGCCATTCATTCATTTTATAAGTTCTTCTTGAGTGTCAGCTATATGCCAGTTTCTTTGTGTTTATACTGGTTTGGATTCATTGAGTTTTTGGCTATACGGGTTTATAGGTTTATCAAATTTGGAAAATGTTCTGCCATTACTTATTCAGATATTTTTTCTGACCCTCGTTCTTTCCTCATCTGTGACTTCAATTATATATATGTAGACTGCTTGATATAGTCCCTTAGGCTAGTGATGCTCTGTTTATTTTTATTCAATCTTTTTTCTCTTTGTCCTTCAATTTCTATAGATTCTATTGCTGTATCTTCAAATTTAGTGATATTTTTTCTGTATTATCTGTTTTGTGTTTAATTTACCCAGAGAATTTTTATTTCAGATATTTTCCATTTCTAGAAGTTCTTTTTGGCTCTTCTGTCTGCTGTTTCTTTAATATATATTTTAGAAACACTTGAACATAGCTATAGCTTTTAATTTCCTTGTTTGCTAATTTTATCATTTAGCCATTTGGCTGGCTTTTTTTCCCTTTTTTTGAGATAAGATCTTGCTCTGTCATCTAGGTTGGGATACAGTGGCATGATTGTATCTCATTGCAGCCTCAAATCGCTGGGCTCAAGTGATTCCTCTGCCTTAGCCTCCCAAGTAGCCAGGACTATAGCCATATACCACCACACTCAGCTCATTTTTAAATTTTTTGTACAGATAGAGTCTTGCTGTGTTGCCCAGGCTGGTCTTGAACTCCTGGCTTCAAGTGATCCTCCTGTCTTGGCCTTCCAAAGTGCTGGGATTATAGGCATGAGCCACTGTGCCTAGCCAGCTGTCTTTTTATTGATTAATTTTTCTTCTGGTTATGTTTTACATTCTTCTACTTTTTTACATTTCTGGCATTTAAAAAAATTGAATTATAGACATTGTTAATGTTTTCCCATTGTGCATTTGGATTTTATTCTTTTCCTTTAGAAAGTGTTCATTTGTGTCTAGTGGACAGTTATTTGAGATTTGTGGAGTTCTTTTACTGAGTAGCTTCTTTTGGGTACTCTGCCTTGCCACCTTCAACTGCCTAAGCGTTCCTAATTCTAACCTCGGACCCTCCAATTCAGCAAGACCTCTGTGCTTTGCTTTGGATATCCCTCTGTGCTTTATGGCCTGGAATATTTCTAGAAGGCAGAAAGCCAGGGTAATCATAGGACTGAGTTCATTTGTATCCCTTCCCTCAGGCATCACACTTTTGTGCTGCCTATTGTTCAATTTCCAAAAAGAATTGTTTTATATATTTTGTTCAGTTTTCTGGTGGTTGTGGCAAAACATAAATGTGGTCTGTGTTACGCTATCATGGCCTAAAGTGGAAGCCACCACCGGTTTTAATGTAGTTTACAACGTTTCTGAGAGTGTAGTAAATAATGTATCAGTATATCAGGCTGGGCATGATAGCTGACACCTGTAATCTCAGTGCTTTAGGAGGCCAAAGTGGGAGGATCGCTTGGGACCAGGAGTTTAAGACCAGCCTGGGCAAGGTAGTGAGACCCTGTATCTACAAAAAATTAAAAAAAAAAATTAGTAAAGCATGGTGGCATGTGCCTGTAGTCCTAGCTACTCAGGAGGGTAGGGCAGGAGGATTGCTTGAGCCCAGGAGTTGGAAACTTCAGTGAGCTATAATCGTGCCACTGCACTCCAGTCTGGGTGACAGAGCAATACCCTGTCTCTTA
>NW_012145634.1:2114574-2120363 GCF_000956105.1 Propithecus coquereli
GCTCTTGCTCAGGCTGGTTTCGAATTCCTGAGCTCAAACAATCCTCCCACCTTGGCCTCCCAGAGAGCTAGGATTACAGGCGTGAGCCACCGTGCCCGGCCTCACTGCGGTTTTAATTTGCATTTCTCTGATCATTAGTGATATTGAACATTTTTTCATATGTCAGCCATTTGTCTATCTTCTTTTGAAAAAATCTGTTCATGTCTTTTGCCCACTTTTTAATGGGGTTGTTTTTTCTTGCTGATTTGTTTGAGTTCTGGATATTAGCCCTTTGTTGCACATATAGTTTGTGAATGTATTCTCTCACTCTATAGGTTGTGTATTTACTCTGTTGATTATTTCCTTTGCTGTGCAGAAACTTTTTAGTTTAATTAAGTCCCATTTATTTTTATGATAGCTGTATTTGCTTTTGGGGTCTTAGTCATAAATTCTTTGCCTAGGCCAATGTCCAGAAGAGTTTTTCATGTTTTCTTCTAGAATTTTTATGATTTCAGGTCTTACATTTACATATTTAACCGATCTTATGTTAATTTTTGTATATGGTGAGAGATAGGGATCCAGTTTCATTTTTTTACATGTGCCTATCCAGTTTTCCCGGCACCATTTATTGAATAGAGAATCCTTTCCCCAGTGTATGTTTTCCTTTTTTCTTTCTATATCTTAATTTTTTCCATATCTGTTTATAGAGAACTACCTTAGTTTATCAGCTGCTTGATATGGAACAAATGAATTCATCATAATTTCACAGACTTTCATTAATGGATTGTTTCCAAGCTTTTGCTGTTATATTCAATAGTATAATTAATATATTTCCTTGCAATTTCTATATTTACCTTATATTGTTATTTGTGTTTTGACTTGGTTTATGTTGTTTTATAACTGTGCATAAAATTTCAATTTTTATATATTTTGATCTATCAATCTTTTATGCTTCTAGGTCTTTCAGCCATTTTTTTGAAAAGCCTTCCCTACTCCAAGATTTTAAAGATATTCATTTTATATTTAAGTTTTTGATCAATCTGGAATTTATTTTGGCGTAAGAAGATTTATCTTCATTTTTTTCCAAGATGGCTATCCATCCATCTTTAACCCATTGATAAACAGTTTCATTTTTATCATATTCTAAATTCTCATATATCATCTTTATACTTTCTCTTTTTCATTGACGTGTGTCTATTTTTACATAATAACCATTCTCGTAATTATTCTACTTTATTGCACTTATAATACATTAAATGACATAATTAAACATAACGTAGTTATAATATGTAACTATAATATCTGAGGTGGGATAGTACTCTTTATCACGTTTTTCTTTTTATTGGGGAGAAGGAGGGAGGGCGGGTAGCTGGTACTTCTTTTTTCTAATATCTTCTCAGTTTTACTCACATTTTTTTTTTGGTTCACTTTAAAATCAAGTTGCCTGATTAAAAAATTCTTTTATTTTGTTGAGATCATATTACATTTATAAAATAATAAAGTATAGGTCAAAGAAATTGATACATTTATGGCATTGAGTCTTTCTGTCCAAGATGGGAGAGACCATTACATTTATTCAATGCTTCTCAGTAGTTTTAAAAGATTATGTAAAATCTTGCTCTTGTCTTGAGAACTTTATTCTTAGGTCATTCATCTTTTTTTGTGGCTCCTACAAATGGAATAATTTCCTCCCTTATGTCTTCCAAATAGTTGTTACATATATGTTTGAAGGTCATTTGTTTTTAATTTTATTGACTTTTAAAAAATAGTTTTCTAGTTAATTTCTTTGTGTATTCTAAGAATTCAGTCTTACTATTTGAAAATATAATTTTACTTCTTCCTTCCCAGTTTTCGTGCTTTTATTCTCTTATCTAATTGCATAACTGTTACTTTTAGGACAATGCTAAGTAATCATGGAAATGGTGGATATGTTCTTGACTTTTTCCTAACTTTGGTGGGAATACTTCTAGAATTTTCTCATTAGATATGATGCTGGTTTTTTGGTTGCGATCTCTACAATATATTTATGTCTGTGTTATTATGTTAAAGAAGTAGCTATGTTCTTTTAATTTATTTAGAGGCTTTTAAAAAATATAACTCCAAACTTTTGTGTTGGTTACTTGTTCTTTGTATTATTATTTATATATCTCCTTGCTTATTTATGTATTTCAGTTTCATGTCTACAGATACCTTAGACATCTATTAAAGTTATTTTCTTTAAAGTAGTTTGAAAATGAAACAGAAAATCAAAGCACCAAGGGTATTACAGAGATTGGAAATCAAATAAAATTTGTTTCCACTGGAAATAGGTGTATGGGTTTACAAAATCACTAGCATAGTGAAAATCAAAGTGTTTCTGAATCATGTTAAAATCTTCCAGAATTATAACATGTGAGCTTACATATTCCATTTTAAATCCTACATTGGCTTTTTAAGCTAACTTCTTTGGAATTTTAAAAAGGCTATTCAAGGGATTGTTATATGTATCCTTCATGATCTACTGAGAGTAATACAGAACCACTTCAGGTAAAAGATAAGAATTTTGCAATAGTATAGTTCCATTTACCACCCCTCATCTTTTGTGATATTGTTGTCACACATCTTGCATCATATATTATAAGCTCCAGAATATAATGCTTTAATTTTTGTTTTAAACATCATATGTCTTTTATAAAATTAAAAGAAGAAAACACATGTATTTTTTGTATTTATGCACAAATTTTCTATTTCTTATGCTTTTCATTCTTTCCCATTGCTGTGGTTTGAATTTGTCTCCCAAATTTCTTGTGTTGGAAACTTATTCCTCAAATTCATTATGTTGATTGGAGGTGAGGCCTTTGGGAGGTAATTAGGATTAGATTAGTTCATCAGGGTGGGGCCTCTGTGATGGGACTGGTAGCTTTATAAGAATAGGAAGAGAGACCTGAGCTGATACCCACACTTGCTCTGTCTTGCCATGTAATGCCTCCTGCCATGTCATGCCTCCTGCCATGTCATGATGCAACAGGAAGGCCCTCCTAGATGCCGCTGCCATGCTTGTGGACTTCCCAGCCTCCAGAACCATAAGCTAAATAAAACTCTATTCTTTATAAATTACCCAGTCTGTGATATTCAGTTATAGCAACAGAAAATGGACTAGATGTGAGTTTTCACCTGATAACAGTTTCTTTCAGCTTGATAAATCCTCTCAGGTTTTTTTCCCCTAAAAATATCTTTATTTTGTCATAATTTTTTTTTTTTTTTTTTTTTTTTTGAGACAGAGTCTCACTGTGTTGCCCGGGCTAGAGTGCCATGGCATCATCCTAGCTCACAGCAACCTCAAACTCCTGGGCTCAAGCGATCCTCCTGCGTCAGCCTCCCGAGTAGCTGGGACTACAGGCACGTGCCACCATGCTCGGCTAATTTTTTCTATATATTTTTAGTTGTCCAATTAATTTCTTTCTATTTTTAGTAGAGACGGGGTCTCACTCTTGCTCAGGCTGGTTTCGAACTCCTGAGCTCAAACAATCCGCCCTTCTTGGCCTCCCAGAGTGCTAGGATTACAGGCGTGAGCCACCGCGCCCGGCCTATTTTGTGGTAATTTTTGAAGAATGTTTTTACTAGATATAGAATTCTGGGTGGGGCCAGGCATAGTGATTCATGCCTGTAATCCTTGAGGTGGGAGGATTGCTTTAGGCCAGGAGTTTGAGACCAGCCTGGGCAACATAATAAGACCCCATCTCTACAAAAAATAGAAAAATTAGTTGAGTGTGGTGACGCATACCTGTACTCCCAGCTATTGGGGAGGCTGAAGCAGGAAAATTGCTTTAGCTCAGGAGTTTGAAGTTGCAATGAGCTATGATGACACTACCGCACATTTAAAAGAACTTTCTAGGGTACCCTGAAGCTTATGGAGTGTACCCAAGAAAGGGCAAACCTTGAAGGGTGCCCCTTCCCTAAGGTGCGAAATCTTGTTGGAGAAGGTATAGTTGTAGCCCATTGGATGGCAGAGAAGTTTCTGGTTTGCCTAGGCCGGAAGTAATCTGCAGTTTCTAGGCAAACATGAAGCAACTCTCCAGGGCACAGGCAAGCCTCAGCTGGTAACAAGTCATGTGAGAGTGCAGAGGAGGCCAGTGCATTAATGCACGTAGGAGGCCTAGAGTACACCAGTATCCATGCTGGCTGTGCCATCAGGAAGTTTGCAGGAGACAAACCTCTGGGGAATGAGTGAGCAGAGGGGTTGGGGTACCAGTGTGGGCAGAGGCCCTGGAACATGCAGTATTTGTGTTGAGTAGCTCACAGGAAGGTGATCAACAGGCTGAGCTGGCGTTGTAAATTTGCTCAGGGATTGTATGTTCTCAGCACTTGGCTGGGGCAGAGTGCCACCAGGTGTCCTCATATCCACACCACTGATCCCCCTGTGCAGTAGCCAGAGAAAAATCAGGAGAGAGCTTCTTCCTCCTGCAGTGATCCTCCAGTGCCCTCTACTGAGAAAGCTCAATACCGTGTTCATTGTAAAGGGGATTGCAGAGCCGGTATTAAAGGGTGAGTTTGGATGTAAAAGGCAATAAATTAATAATATAAATAACATATACATCCATCCTCTAACTCTTCAGGCATGTAAGACTGTGGCTTTATGCCTGGATTCTAGTTGCCCTGCACTGTGTGGACTTGGTAGTATTTTCAGACGAATAGCCATATACATGCAGTTCTTGCCCACCGCGGTTCTCTTCTTTCAAGGGTTGACCCCTTTCCTTTTCTGTCTGAGTCTGGTTGTTGTTTGCCTCCAAATAGTAATTTTTTGTACTTTGTTCAGAGTTTACAATGTTTATCTTTGGGAGTATCCATATAAGCTACTTTGCCATTATTAGAAGTAGAACCTGCCTTTTTATTATGGAAAAAGAAATTTAAAGCTGTGAAAGATATTATTAGAATAATTTATTATATATTGAACATTTACTATATATCAAATGAGATATTTTATCTAATTTCAACCTGAATACTAGGTAGTTATTATCTTCAGTAGTTTTACAGGTAAGGATATTGAAGTTTAGAGAGGTCTTTATTTTACTAAGATCATATGGCAGAACTAGTATTTGATTTCAGATGTGTCTCAATCCATATCTCATGTCTCATACTTTCAGATATGGTGGTAAGCACAACTTTGTTCACAATGTTAGTATCAGAAGTAAAAAAAAGTTCTATAATTAATGGTTTGACTTGTTCGTTAGAATTCTAGTTCCTTAAGTGCTGAAATGGTATGCCACTTCATTTTTGTGATGAATTCATATGGTACGTAGAACATAGTAGATACCCAGAAGGTGTTTGTTAAGTTGGATTTATTTTAATCTAAAAAGCCATATAAATATTTATAATATAAGTATTGTATTATGGAGTTATTAAATAAAAGTGCTTTTAGGTTTTTAATAGGTCAGTTAATTCTTCTTAAAAAGGTTATTTTGTTTTGATTCATGTTCCCATAGGCTTTAATTAATATTCGGGATATAAGAATGAATTCCTTGTTATATTTGTGGTACCTGCACAGACTGTATCTTGTAGTAGCTATGTCTTCTTTGTTGGAAACCTCATGGAGTATAAATAATCATGCTATTTAAACAAACTTATTTATAAAAGAAAAAATGCAGATATGTTGTCTTAAGTTTAAATATTTTTCCTTTTCCCTAGAGTGATCTTAATTTTAATGATCTAGTTTAAAAAGATGTGAATGTGTTTCTGCCTGAAAGATTTGTACTAGGGGATAACTAATGAAAACAAAACTTTGGATTAAAAGAATTTTTAAATAACAGCACATTGTTTTCTTGTTTATTTTT
>NW_012145634.1:2120819-2136434 GCF_000956105.1 Propithecus coquereli
TTTTGGTAGAGACGGGGTCTTGCTCTTGCTCAGGCTGGTCTCGAACTCCTGAGCTCAGAACGATCCGCCCGCCTCGGCCTCCCAGAATGCTAGGATTATAGGCGTGAGCCACCGCGGCCGGCCTAGTTTCTTTACCCATTCATCCGTTGATGGACACTTAAGTTGATTCCAAATGTTGGCTATTGTGAATAGTGCTACAATAAACATGGGAATGCAGATATCTTTTCGATAGACGGATTTCCCCTCCTTTGCATACGTACCCAGCAGTGGGGTCGTATGGTAGTTCTATTTGCGGCTTTTTGAGGAACCTCCATGCTGTTCTCTATAGAGGATACACTAATTTACCTTCCCACCAACAGTGTATGAGGGTTCCCCTTTCTCCACATCCTTGCCAGCATTTGTTATTGCATGTCTTTTTGTTAAGAGCCTTTCTAACTTGGATGAGATGATATCCATTGTAGTTTTGATTTGCACTTCTCTGATGATTAATGATGTGTTGAGTGTTTATTCATATACCCGTTGGCCATTTGTATGCCTTCTTTTGAGAAATGCCTATTCAGATCCTTTGCCCATTTTTAAATCAGATTATTTGATTTTTTTCCTATTGAGTTCTTGGAGCTCCTTATATATTCTAATTATTAATCCCTTGTCAGATAGATAGTTTGCAAATATTTTCTCCCATTCTGTGGGTTGTTTCTTTCCTTTGTTGATTGTCTCCCTTGATGTGCAGACTTTTCAGCTTGATATGATCCCATTTGTCCAATTTTGCTTTGGTTGCCTGGGCTTTGGGGGTATTACTTAAGACGTCCTTGCCCAGACCAATGTGCTAAAGCAGGGTTGGGGGATCTTTTCATGTTGGAAAGCTGCATTAATTTAGCTATAATCAAATAAGGCTGCATTTAAGAAACTTCAACTAGATATACTGAAAAATATACATTATTTTGTAAAAATCTAACTACTACATACTTAATAATTTCAAAAAGTCAACACAATTTGTTAATTTTAAAGTTAACTAATCTTTTAATCACTTTGTTGTGTCTGCTCTTTGTTGGAAAGCTTTTGAATATGTGGTTGCAGCATGGAGGTCCACAGTTTCAGTTGATCCTCTAGATGGGTATCAGTATTTGTGACCTTAAGGGCATCTTGATTTGGGTTAGGTAGGAGAATGTGGATTCACAGCAATAAGTGGTTGAAAAGCAGAAAGCATTTTTCAGGCATGTTGCTGAAGGCATGGGTATTCTGCATTTTTCCATGTTTCAGTTGGATCCTTCTTAGCATCAAACAAGACTTTAAAATGTCATCTACGGGGAGAGCTCAATCAATTCCATCTGTAGTTCCTTCGGTGCCTTGATGATATCAACTAGGTGAGGCTGAAATGCTAATTTGAGTGTGATGTCATGATTCTCAAAGTCAGTGAATCTTTCCTTGTATTCTACAATTAATAGGTCTGTAACAATTGCATATTCTTCAGATGTTTTGCATATATCATCCTGCTCATCAATGACCTTTGCTAACTGGGGAAAATGTTCATTTGAAATTTCATTTTGAAGAATTGTTTTGAAAAAAGATAGCTTTTTTTGAAATACTTGGATTTTTTGCCACATGTCATATATATACTTAGTTTTACCTTGCAAAGAAATATTCAAGTTGTTTTGATTTGACATGATATCACACAGAAATGCTGCATTCCTATAGAAATATTCTTTCAATAAGTCACATTGCTAATTCTCTGCTTCATAAAATTTAACTATCTGTTCTCACAGAGATAAAATTTTGGCTAATACCTATCCCTGAGATAGCCAACACACTTTAGAATGATCCTGCAAATCCACACTGAATACCTCATGTTAAAGTTCAACTTTAGCATGTTACAAAAGTGATGTCATTTTGTATTTGCTTGAATGTAGTTAACAATACTTATAACTTACTGCAAGGTGTCCCTTAAAACGGTAGCTTCAGCACAGGGATTTTGCTGTTGCGAGATACAGTGAAAAGAAATGAGAGCATCTGGATCTCTTAATACTTCCTTTTATCTGTGCAATAAACCCTTCATGTTTTCCTGTCATGGAAGGTGCACTATCTGTACATATGCTCGCTAAATTTACCAAATTCAGTCCAACTTCACAACATTTATCTTAAAAGTTGTTGAAGATATCTATTCCCCATGTTCTGTTCTCAGGAGTGCCCGAAGCAAGTAACTCTTTGTAGCAAAGAAAATCTTTTGTTTGACCCGAATGAAGTATAAAACCTGCACTGAGTAATATCAGTTGATTCATCCAAAGTCATTGAATAATATATATTTTCCTTTTGAAGTATCGCATGCAGTTGTTCTGTTAAGTTGAAGGCTGATTCGTGCTGCTGATCAATTATGGTTCTCCTTGAAAGAGGCAGTTGTTTGTACTTGAAACGTTATCAGGGTCTAAGCATCCTACAGCTTTGACAATTCATTCTTTCACAATTTCTGCATCACTGGACGGCTTCCTCTTTTTCCTGAATACATAAGCTACTTTGTGAGTTGCTTCAGTGGCATTATTTCCAGGTCTTATTGCTGCTTGAAAGAATTGTCTTTGCTTTTGCTTTTCATCTTTTAATTTCTGCAATACAACCTCTCATGCCTCTTCCTGTAATTTAAAATATTTGTGGTCCTTATGAGTATTATAATGCTGATGAGCACTGAATTTCTTTAATGTTGATATTGCAGTATCACAAAACAAGCAAATCATCTTTAGCAGAAACAAGATAATACTGCAGTTCCCAATCCTCATTAAAAAATCTGTTTTCTTCCTTTAGTGTTCTTTTGGTCTTCTTTGACATGATGGGCTGTTAAACAGACAGAATTAAAAAGTACTGTCTAGCTGTGCAACTATTTGCAAATTCCACTTCAAACAGAAACACAGTGCACCATTGTCAAAAGCTGATAACAGAGTGGTATACTGGACCCCCTTAAACTCTCGCCTACCAGCCTCGTGTGGTAGTGGCGCCAGTCAGACGGGGGAAGTTAGTACGAAATCATGAACGTAACAGCCACCAATTTAGCCCTTCTGGCTTACTAATGTTCTAATTGTGCCAATCTGGGAGGATTATTTGGTTGAAATTTATTTTATTCTTTGGTATTTTAAATATGTTCATTTTAAAAATAAAATAAAATATAAAAGACAAACAAAAATGTATTAATAAAAAAGGATTCGTTCAGTAAAATTTGGATTCAGTCAAAAGGCTACACTTAAGGACCTAGAAGGCCGCATCCTTAAGGCTGCAGTTCCTCGCCCCTGTCCTAAAGCATTTCCCCAATGTTTTCTTTTAGTAGTTTCATAGTCTCAGGTCTTAGATTTAAGTTTTTAATCCATTTTGATTCAATTTTTGTATATAGTGAGAGAAAAGGATCTAGTTTCATTCTTCTGTATGTGGATATCCAGTTTTCCTAACATCCTTTATTGAAGAGACTGTCCTTTCCCCACTGTATGTTTGTGGCACTTTTGTTGAAGATAAGTTCACTGTAAATGTGTGGATTTATTTCTGGGTACTCTAGTTCGTTCTATTGGTCTATGTGTCTGTTTTTATAATAACAGCACAGTTTAGTTATAGATCATTTTAAAGATACATTGAACATAAAGAAAAATCACAATTTAACCCCTTAGCAATAAGCCCAGTGAACATTTTTTTCCATCTAATATGTTCTAAACAGTTTTTCATGGGTACAGAAACTTTTGAAAATACAATTTGGAATAATGAAATACCGTTTCGATATATATGGAGATAGCATAATTTTATTATGACTTATTTATCTACTTTTCCATTAGGGGACATGATGATTGCTTCTGATTTTCAATGTTAAAGTGATACTTGCATGAATCTTTGCCGATGATTACTTCTTAGTATAAATTTTCAGAATTGGAATTACATGGTTAAGGAGTGTAATGATTTTTATGGCCAATGATGTGTAATTCCAAATTGCCTCCAAAAATATATAAATGAATTTATATTTTCATCAGCAACATATGAGAGTGCTTATTTCCCCATGCATTTGCCAAGGCTGGAATTCATCTTTTTTTTTTTTTTCTGAGACAGGGTCTCACTCTGTTGCCTGGACTTGAGTGTAGTGTGGCATTGTTGTAGCCCACTGCAATCTCAAACTCCTGGGCTCAAGTGATCCTCCTGCCTCAGCCTCCCGCGTAGCTGGGGACAAGAGGTGCATGCCATCACATCTGGCTAATGTTTTCTATTTTTTGTAGAGATGGGGTCTCACTATGTTGCCCAGGCTGGCCTCGAATTCCTAGGGACAAGTGATCCTCCCACCTCAGCCTTCCAAAGTACTAGGATTACAAGTGTGAGCTATTGCATCTGGCCTGGAATTTATAATTTTTAAGAAACTTCATGTTTTTATGAAACTAAGAGTAGTTTGTCAGTTTGTATTTCTTTGATTTGTAGGAAGGGTGACATTTTGCATATATATTTATTGGATACCGTTAGTTTTGGGGGGATATATTATCTACTCATGTTTATTTATCACCCCTCAAAAAATGACTTTTTAAAATTTCAAACACTCTATTAAAAATAGTTTTTAATAGATGAACTTTGATAAAATTGTGGATTATTCAGAATTTGCCTTTTCATACTCTTCCTCCTCCAGATTTTCCTACTTAATACTATTTTGCCTTCATGTAAATTTGAAGGAGGCAGAGGAAAAGGGAGGGGAAGGAGGAATAGGGAGAAAAATATGAGATTATCAATGTGAAGCTCTTAGTACTGTGCTTTGCATTTATTAAATACTTTATAAAAAATCTTATTATTGACGCTGCTATTATTGTTATTACCATTAAAATTTACTTGTTTTCTATTGGATTTCTGTAGGACCCTACTTTTTAGGATTCTAGCTGTTTGGGTTCTAGAGTCAGGCAGATCTGGCTTTAATTTACTGCTTTACTACTTAAAAGTATAACTTTGAACAAATTTCAAATTTGCTATCTCTCTGAGCCTCAGTTTCTGCCTTTCTAAAATGGAAATAATACTTATCTCATGGGTTTATTGTCAGGGTTAAATGTGAGAATGAATGTACTATTTAGCTCAATGCTAGTACTTAGTAAACAGTCAATTGATGTTTATATTTTAAAGGATATTGTTGATTTAATGGGTTAAATCTCACCGACTGTGATTTTTTTATTGACAGTATCTTTCTGAAAATCATGGTTAAATTAAAGAAGTTACTTCAGTGGTGGGGATTTTAGACAGTGTCTCAGGAGGTAGGGAAAGCTGTTTGAGTAAGAAGCACATTTTGTTACTTCTTGATATTTGTCCTTTCTGTGCATGGTGGAGATGAAGAAGCCTATAGAAAGTTATTATATTTTTGAAAATGAAGAAGAGAATTCACTAATATAGACAAAAATTTCATATGAAAGTTCCACTATTCTTAAGCATGAAGCTCTCCCCTTAATAACTGCCACTATTGGGGTGCATTTTGAATGGTGAAAACATGATAAAAAATAACTTAATAGATTAATAGGAGGGGTCCAAAAAATTAGTAAATAATGCCATCATTGGCTTTTTCTTTTCCTAAAGCAAATCCTTTAGGGACATGACTTGCTAATGAAGATGGAAAGGCTGATTTATCTTATTCTAGGTTCTGGTATAATAGGTTATGATTAGTCTCCAGAGTTCCCTGCCACATAGTATTGCAAGCTTAAAGGTTTTTATTGATAATGTTTTTCAAAAGTCATAGGAAGACTACTATATAAATAATATTTGGCTAGTTAATGCTCCTCCTTCTGATACTCAACAGACTTCAGACTTTGGTAAATTATAAATAACTGAAACAAATGAAAAAAGACAGGGACAAGAGCATCACTTAGCTCATTACTTGTTAAATAATTATTAACATGGTCTTCATGGTAATTTGTGTTTTGTGACTTTCAATTAAGGGCAACCTGCAATTCTTGGTGATTTTGTTTGGCTTAAAAACTTACATTTTTATTTTGTTTTGTTCCTTAAATAAAAACCATTGTTGTTTTTTTTCTTATTTTATATAAATTGTTATGTAACTTAGGATAAATTGCTTAAGTGCTTCTCAGATATTTCTACAAAAATATCCCTAAGAACAGAGTTTATTACTGCCTTTTGGGAAGTTTGGCCAGAGCTGGCTATTGTGACTGGGAGAATTCTTTTCTAAACTTAGTAATTCATGTGAATTTTACATTTTACTTACTCTATAACATATTGGTATTTGTTTTAATAACATGATTCAGGTTACTTTTCAGTGAGCAAAACCGATACTGCAGGAAGATGTATCATGTTTTTTACTGTGGTTTGGGTTTCTTGTCTATCACTGCCTCTTTGCCAAGAGGTTCGCCTATCAGTTTGGGAATTACTGCCTTCGGGTATCGCTTTGCCTTTTGCATAAATCTCAAATGGTGGGCTGGCTAGAAGGTTATAGAGGATCTTTTGCAAAGGCTTGATCCAGGACTTATCTCGGATCACAGTGAAGCTATTTAATAGTTACCCTTTTTCTTGCCTTCTTTCTGAAAAGAATATGGCCATTTCAGAAAAAGGCTTGGTAGTGAATCGTAGTTGCATTATTTTTGCTAACTGTGTGCCCTTAATCCTTCTAAGGGCCTGTGTCCTTGTTTATAAAATTGAAGTAATGATGCAGTTGTTTCATCAGGCTATTTTGAGGATACATAACACAACATATGTAAAGGGCTGAGTGCATAGAAGGCTCTCAGATATTGATTTTCCCTCCTTATCCCCACTTCCCACGACTTCCCCTTGAAAGCCTGAGACAGCAGAACTAGAGCAACTTCTGACTGGTTAAGGTGCCTCAGGGGTGGATCCCCATGACTATCTAAGGTGAGTATTGGTGATCTTAGTCCGGCCCTGTTCCTGTGATGGTGGTAGCTGATTCAGGCAGGTGGAGGTTTTCTTTTAAAATAGCTCACACACTTTTTAGCAGTGAAGACAGAAAGAAGCAGAAGTATAGGATATAAATTTTGGAGATAGCATTGAAGGACTTGCTAACAAAATATGGTATAAGGAAAAGAAAGAAGGCAAAGATGACTTTGATGTTTCTGTCTTTAGTATCTGACAAGGGAAGGAGAGGGAGGAAATCAAGAGTTCTGTTTAAGAGACATTCAGTTTCAGATACCTCTAATAGACTCAAGGGGAGATATAAAATAGGCATATTTAAATCTGGAGCTCAGAGAAATCAGGGCTGGAAATAAAAATTAGGAATTATCAGCATCTAAATGACATTTAAAGCCATGGCATAGGATGAGATCTCTATTTCTCATGTGTAGTTTATGTGAAAGAAGAGGGCCTGTCATGGAACCCTAAGGAATTGCAACATTTAGGGAGTGAGCAGAAGAACCAACAGAGGAAACTAGGAGGAAGTTCAGTGCAATAGGAGCATAACCAGAAGAGTGTAGCGTCATTGAAGCTAAGAAAGAAGACTGTTTCAATAAAGGGTGACAGTCATCTGTGTCAAAGGCAAGTGAGAGGTTGAGTAAGATGATTTCAGAAAAGTGACTATTGCATTTGGCAATATGGAAGTATTGGCTTTGATAAGTGGTTTCAGTGGAATGGTGCTGCCAGACACTATATTTATATGAGTGGAAGAGTAAAGCGGGGAGGAAGTTTGAGGAAGTGGAGGGTTAACCAAGTTTGGGGTGGGGGACGGCATTTTTAGAGAGGTATACTTGGGAAGGGAAGAAGAGAAATGGGATGATATTTATTTTTATTTTTAATGTATTTTGTAGAGATGGGTTCTCCCTATGTTGCCCATGCTGGTCTAGAACTCCTGGTCTGAAGCAATCCTACTGCCTCAGCCTCCCAAAGTGCTGGGATTACAGGCATGAGCCACTGTGGCTGGCCGATATTTCATATTTTACATTACTTGGTATTGTTCCTGACTTATTCCAAACCTGTGAAAAGGAGGCATTGAAGGGCACATTTTCTATAGCTAAACTTCAAGTTAAAAGTCAACTATGTAGTATAGAACTTGAATTTCATTTTTAGCCTTGTTAGAACATGACAAACAATACCTTCTGCTAAAATCTTTTCTGGTCAAGTTATTAAGATTCTATTATTAACTAAGATATGATACTGATTTGTTATAATAAGCCTAACTGGATATTCAGTTCCTCTAGATTCTTACATATTTTCTGTCTGCTCGTATCAACCATTAAAAGAGGTTTTCAGCAATTATTGTGAATTTGTCTACTTTCCCGTTTTAGTCTTGTCAATCTTTGCATTATATATTTCGATATGTTGATGAGTTGTATTAGTCAGCTTTTGTTGTGTAACAAACAACCGCAGAAATCTCTGTGACATATACTACGTATAAGCATTTATTGTTTTGCCCATGGATTAGGTGTTGACCGAGGAGTTCTGCTTTAGGCTGAAGGTTCAGTTTAGTTCTGCTTTATGTGTCTTTGTTTTGCAGCCCCTGATGATGAGGCAAGACTATCTGAGACATTCTCTCTTTATGGTGTATCTGTGAGCATAAGACTTAATCCAAACTGTGCAAATACATTTAAGGTCTCTGCTCATGTCATGCTTGCTTTCTTTTTCTTTTGCAAGAAAATACTTTGTAATGTTTTTTAAAAATATACTGGAGAACCATGCAATGCTGCCAGCATTGGACGCAATCCTGGGCCACAAGTCTGCACACTCCTTTGCAACAGGTCCTGTAATGGCAGAACCTTTCATCTCGCCTTTATTATTTACTGTGACCCCTGCATTATCTTCAAAGTAGAGAAACACACCATCTTTTCTCTGGTATGACTTTCGTTGTCAAATTACCACTGCCGGATATACCTTTTTTCTGATCTCTGGTTTGCCTTTCTTAACTGTGGCCATCACCATGTCACCCACACCAACAGTGGGAAGTCTGTTCAGTCGTCCCTTGATCCCCTTCACAGAGATGATATACAGATTTTTGGCTCCTGCGTTGTCAGCACAGTTGATCATGGCTCCTACCAGAAGACCCAGGGAAATCTGGAATTTCACCCTGGAGGACCCACCACGTCCTTGCTTCAACATCTTGAATGCAGGAAAAGGACAGAAAAAGCCATGTCATGCTTTCATGTCATGTTACTTGCATTAGCTATTGCTCCTTAGCTATTGGCTAATGCAAGTAACATGGCCAAGCCCAACATTTAAGAGGGTGGGGAGAATACTTGAAGTAAGATGTGAAGGGAAAAGTATATTTGCTGAATAATAACCCAGTTTATCATGTGGGTAAATATAGATTTAGAATTCTGATATCCTCTTGCTGGATTAACTTTTAAAATTATTCTGAAGTAATTACTGTTATTGCTACTATTATTATTTTAAATTATTCCTATTATTGCTATTTATTACTATGAAATGTCTCTGTAGCTATGCCAGCCTTCTTTTCGTTCGTGTTTACATATTTTATCTTTTGGTATCCTTTTACTTTTGATCTTTCTGTGTTTTTAAGTGTCTTTTCTATAAATCACATACTGGGTTTGTTTCACTTTTTTTTTTCAATAAGAGCTTTATTGAGATATAATTCATGTACCATGAAATGTACCTCTTTAATGTATATAATTTAGTGGTTTTTAGTATATTCATAGGGTATTGCATGTATCACCACTATTTAATTCCAGAACATTTTTATCATTCCAAAAAGAAACTCTATACCCATTAGTGGTTCACTCCCCATTCTCCGTCTCCCCATTTCACCCTCCAGCCTCTGGAAACAACTAATATACTTTCTGTCAGTATGGATTTGCCTATTCTGGATATTTCATATAATAGAATCATACAATATCTTGTCTTTTGGGCCTGGCTTCTTTCACTTATGTTGTTTTTTAGGTTCATCCAAGCGATAGCCTGTATTAGTAGTTCATTCCTTTTTAGTGTTTTTTTCTTGCTATTGCTTCAATTCATTATTTTCTGTTGACCTGCTTTCTAGTTCATCAATAATCTGCTGTTAAACTCATCTATTTAGTACTAATTTCAGTAGTTTTTCAGTCCTTTCAGTTAATTAATTAATTAATTAATTAAGAGACAGAGTCTCTGTTGTCCAGGCTGGAGTACAGTGGTACAATCACAGCTCTCTGTAACCTCGAACTCCTGGGCTCAAGTGATCCTTCTACCTCAGCCTCCTGAGTATCTAGGACTATAGGTATGTGCTACCATGTCTGGCTATATTTCCATTTATATTTTTAATGTATTTTAATTCTCTGCTGTAATTTTCAATGTTTTCCATCTGTTTCTCAGTTTTCTTGAACATATTAATCATGGTACTATAAAAGTTCTGATTTACTAACTCTATTTTCTGAGTCACCTGAGATTCTCTCTTGTTTTTTCTCATGGTTGTCTGTCATGTAATTCTTTTTTGGCATACCTCATAGTAGACATTGTATATAAAAATTCTTGAGTCTACAGATAATGCTATTTTCTAGAGAAGTTCACTCTTTCCTCTGCTAGGTAGATAGAGTGGGAGTTTATCACTTTAATCCAGTTAAGGATTGAGTTAAGGGCTAGTGTGCGGAACTTTTGACCAAGAGCTCTGTGTTCTCCAGGCCTGCTTGCCCTGATGGGTTCTGAACTCTAATTCTTGTCTCCTCACCATTCGGAGACTGCTGAAAACTTTCTCCTGCTTTTCAAAGGCTTTATGCTCAGCCTCCTATCCTGCACAATTTGGCAAATGTCTTGAGGGGAAAGCTGGCTGTGTGTCAGGCTTCATTCTCTACCTCTCTCTCCTCTCTGGGATCTCAGCCCCTTAAGATTCTAATTTTGTTTTACTATCCCTAAGAGACAACCAAAGCTCTGCTTGTTTTTATGTTTTCCAGAAGCAGTCTTATATCTGGGGGAAAGCCTGGATGGATTCTCAGCCTTTTGACCTTGGCCCAGAATTAGCAATGCCCCAGGAGAAAGAGGGGCAGTGTAGTATCTGCTCACTTCTGTTTTCTCCTCTCTGGAATCTTGGCTTCTCTAATCCTAGGTGCTTAATCAGCTCTGTCTGATGCCATTAAACAGATTGTTTTAAGAAATATATTATTTGGATTTTTAGTGGGTATTTTAGTGAGTATTTTAATTTTTTTTTTTAGAAGGAATCTTGCTCTGTTGCCCAGGCTGGAGTGCAGTGGCATGATCATAGCTCACTATAACCTCTAACTCCTGGCTCTAGTGATCCTCCCTCTTCAGCCTCCCAGGAGACTGGGACTACAGGGGTGTGCCACCACACCTGGCTAATTTTTAAATTTTTTGTAGAGATGGGGTTTTGCTGTGTTGCCCCAGCTGGTCTTGAACTCCTGGCCCCAAGCAATCCTCTTGCCTTGGCTTCCCAAAGCACTGGGATTACAAGCATGAGCCTCTGTGCCCAGCCTTAATAGTCACTTTGAATGAGTTTGCATTTAGTATGTTATGAAGTATTGAAACAATGCTGGAGAAGTGAAGAGCTGAAAATATTTTCTCCCTACATCCCTAGCTAGAGTAGTTGGAATGTTGCTTTAGTAAGAATTCAGTAAATATTATACATTCAAGAAATTTGAATGACTCTGAAGTTTTTTTAACTGGGATGAATTGTGGGACTCTAGGTTAACCTAGAGTTAACCCCAATTCCGGCCATTGGGAACAGAAATTCTTGAAGTCTGATGGCTGAGACATTCTGTAGCTTAAGAATTTACAAATTTTCTTTTTCTTTCTTTTTTTTTTTTTGAGACAGAGTCTCACTTTGTTGCCCTGGCTAGAGTGAGTGCCGTGGCGTCAGCCTAGCTCACAGCAACCTCAGACTCCTGGGCTCAAGCAATCCTACTGCCTCAGCCTCCCAAGTAGCTGGGACTACAGGCATGCGCCACCATGCCCGGCTACTTTTTTCTGTATATTTTTAGCTGTCCAATTAATTTCTTTTTCTATTTTTAGTAGAGACGGGGTCTCGCTCTTGCTCAGGCTGGTCTCGAACTCCTGAGCTCAAACAATCTGCCCGCCTCGGCCTCCCAGAGAGCTAGGATTACAGGCGTGAGCCACCGCGCCCGGCCTACAAATTTTCTTACCATACAGATAGCCTTGCCATTGGCTTGTATACTGTACCTAACTGGAAGTTTACTGGTCATGATTCTGTCTTCCTAGGATCTACCTAGAGTTCTCTTTCTGCATTCGTTTTCTCGGAGGGGAGGATGAATATTACTTTATTATCTTTTGTGGAGCTTTTTATTTTTCTCTTTAGATTTCTAATTATGTTGGGTATGCCAAGTCGTTAATGATGCTCTACTTTGCCTATAGTTAGGCAAAAGCTGATTGGAATAAATTCTTCAGCTACTTATTTACATTTGGTCATTTTAATATTTACGACCTATCAATTTTTGCCTTAGGAAAGATAGTTTTATCTCCTGGTTTTAGGGGTCTGTTATCACTGGACAACAAATAGAATGACAGAATTTTAGAAGTGGAACATATTAAGGAGTCCAGTAAATACTGGGAGTCAAGTAGTAGTTTGCTGAGTAGTTTGAATTATATTTGTATTAAATGAATAGTTATCATGTATCTTTGATCTTAGCTAATAGATTTAGTCTTTACAAAGAAAAATGATTGAATTAAAAAAAGATTTATTCCTTACCTTTGGCTTTCAAAGAATGCTAGAAGATTTCTGCTTTTATCCTGTATGCTTTCACATTATAGAAACTGTATGGTATGGAGTACTACTCAGCCATAAAAAAGGATGTCTTTTGCAACAATTTGGATAGAACTGGAGACCATTATCCTAAGTGAAATGTCTAAAGAATGGAAAAACAAACACCACATGTACTAGCTATTAAACTGGAACTAACTGATGCACACATGTGCACAGAGAGAAGTAAAACTCAGTGGAAATCAAACAACCTACTTAATGGGTACAATGAACACTATTTGGGTGATGGGCACACTTACAGCCGTGACTCAAGCATTACAATAGCAATCCATGTAACCAAAAACATTTGTACCCATTAATACTTTGAAAAAATAAACCCAGAAACTATAATTTTGGTCTCAATTGCCTCTGCTATCTAACTAGTCCTTAGAGAACTTGAGCTTTATAACTGTATAGTAAGTCTCTTTCAATTTGGCCAGTTTGATGCAGAGGAAAGCTGGTGGGCTCTAGAGTCAGAAACACTTGGTTTGAAAACCTAACTCTGCTGCTTAGTAATTGTGCAACCCTGGGTAAGACAGTATTATGTCTGAGCCTCAAGTATAAAATAAGTTATAATGAGTATTATTTACTCACTACACAATAGTGAGTTATAGTGAATATTTTTCTTTATTTTTTATTTTTAATTGAAAAATGAAAATTATATGTATTTATTGTGTACAATATAATGTTTTGATATATGTATACATTGTGGAATGGCTAATCAAGCTGATTAATATATATCTGCTACCTCACATACTTATCATTTTTTTGTGGTGATGAGTATTGATAACACCTGAAAACCATTATATTACCTTGGCATGTGGCACTTATTTTACAATTGAATCATTGTTTTTTCAGAACCATTCTTGTGTTTTATATTTTTAGATAGATTTTATTTTTGAAATGCTTAAATAATTCTTAAGAAGCATCTTAGTGTCTATTAGACAATCTTATGTCTCAGAAAATTCATAGCATTACCATATTAGTTCACTATATATGTTAAAATATGAACAATAAAATCATCCCTTTTCCGAATCATAAATTCACTGAAATTTTCTTGTAAATAGAAATATGTTACTATCTATTTTTATTAAAAAGATCTATAAGTTTGTTATGTAATACTTATTTTGTAATTTATAAAATTTCAGATCCTACTGCATATACCATGTCTAGTGGCTAGCTGGATATCCTAGCCTCTTATGAGAAGGGCAAAATGAAGAGATACTGAGGCTTTTCAAAGAGAGTGCTGTACTCTATTGCATTGCCCAAAGATTAACTTTCTTGACATTTACCTTAAAACCCTGAACAGTTTGGCTAGAGAGCTCTGCTATTTGCTAAACTACCTTAGTAAACAGCGTTACCTGAAACAAGACCCCACCCGAAACATTTCAGCAATATCTTTTTATTTTAGTTTTCCTATACTTAACATGTGCGGTTTTGTATTATAGACCATTGGAAAAAAATAATTTGTGTATAGTGTTGCTTTTCCCTCCAGTTTTTCATTTGGTTTAAAAAATAATTAAGGTGGACCTTTAATACCTCTTTGAAAATAATTATCAAGATTTTTAACTATCTTAAAGGATCATGGAATCTACTATGTAGTAATTTTAAAATCTTTTAAGTAAAATGTTTAAATTAGAAAAATCAGAACATTACTAAAAGCTTTTCTTTGATAGGAAAACTGCTTTGATTTTTATTTCATGATCATTAATTAAAAATATCAGTTACATGAATTATGATTTACAGCTTACATAGTAATTTTCATCTGTCTTCATAATAAAAATTCACTCTGTAATCTCTTCCATAAAAAGACAGTAAACAGCACCTGCCAGAACACTGGAGCAATAAGAGCCATCAAGTATGTATTCACTTCACCATTCAAAACAACAGTGAAAGAGTTAATAATAGCTGAATACATTACAAGAGTACAAGAGTTTTTATTTATTAGGGGATAGGGAGGGTATGGTATATATGGGATGAAACATTAATAACCTCTCCATTCTGCAGGACTGACCTATTGCTTTGGAACTACTCTCTTAGCCCCACAGAGACTGTGAAACTGTGTTTTGGTGGTCTATAGGAGAGGTTCAACTTGGCAAATGTAGTGGTGAGTGATGTCATTGAATGCATACCATATGTATGGAGAGTCAGTGAATGCTGTGCACAGGGATATGTAAGTGTTGGAATGGAAAAATCATTTTTATGAAAATACAGAAAAGTAAAATAAGAATGTTCTGTCCTGAGCCTGATCAGATCACCAGTAGCTGCCAAGTACGAACACTCCCTGTAAGGTTTTCTCTTCTTAATTCTCCAGCTTCCGGCCTTTTTTTGGCTCTCAAAAGTAGTCCATTCGGAAGGCCTTATTCAGCATGTTCTTTCCATTGATATGATATGAACACCAAATGAAAGTTCCATTTTCTCCATTAGAGTAAAGCTGGGAGAGTATTTTAGTGTGCATGGTTTGCGACAGATGGAAATGATTAACTGATTTAGCTAACTTGCCAAATTGTTCTCTTTTTCCCACTAGAGCAGGGTTCTATCAAGGAGATTCATAGGGCTAATCATTGTTCCACTTATTAATATATCAGAAAGAGTATAATTGTTGTGTTTTAATTATTCTCATTACTATTATTTAAGACATTATGCTCTAATGCTACATTAATGTCAAATAAATAAAGCAATTGATTCCTATTAGGGACTTACAGCCTATAAGAATAGAAGAATACATGAAGATACAAAAATGTGAAATACCTAGTCATTTAACTCTTAAATTTTTATTAGCAAATCACAGCATCCTTAATAGAAGTACAATGTCATTTTTCTTAAGCTTGAATGGATGCCATATTAAAATCCAAACTATTTTGTATTTTATACAAAGGCCACCTCATATAACAGTATGATTTTAAAGTAATGTTTATAAACATAAAAGCAATATTAATCCATTATAGGACATTAGAACATATAGTAAATATAAATAATAAAATATA
>NW_012145634.1:2137564-2178156 GCF_000956105.1 Propithecus coquereli
TGAGCCACTGCGCCTGGCCAAGAAGATATTTTTTAATTAGGAGTATGTCTTCCTTTAGAGCTGGGAACGGACAGCAACAGAAATTGACTGTTGTGTGGTGTGAGTCATGCATCAGAAAAATGTTATGATGGGGAAAGACTGTAAAATCCATTTAGCAAACATTCACTGAGTGCCTGTAATGTTGAAACATTGTGCTAGGTGCTAAGTGTACGGATTCAAAAAACATTGACCATGCCTTCAAAGAGCTCACTTTCTAGGAGAGGACACAAGTAAACACCAAGGAAATTTTGAGTTTCTATATATATATGTGTGTGTGTGTATGTGTATATATATACACATGTGTGTATATGTTTATATGAGATGAGTGTGCACATATATATATATATATATATGCGCACATACATATGTTTCGGCCACTATAGGAATACCTAGGAAAACTATATAACTCAGGATGTAAAATTACATATGATTAACGATTGCCTTTTATGTATCTAGCTTGTAGTTGTTTACATAAGATTTTAAAAACAATCTTCTCCTTTGCAAGACAGTTACCAGAAAGAGGTTAATGCACAATTTGGTTTATATTTATCACCCAGATGAGAAGAGGAAAATAGATTTTTTCTCTTTACCATATTCATGATCAGAGTACTGTAGAACATAGGAAAAGAAATGTATGTTGTTTTATTGCCAGGTTTATATTAAAGATCAAAAGTCTGTAAATGTAGCAGATATAACAACTTATTGATTTACATGAGTCTGTGGACTCAAGTATAATTGTGGGTGAATTGGAGAAGCTCATCTTTCACTATTGATCCCCCCTTTAACTGGCGTATTTGTTCATGAGGCTGACTCCATAGGAAATGCTTCTTTCTGAAGCAGGAATTGCAGTAGACCTGCCAGGCTTTCATGTGAGATGGAAAATTATCAGGAAACTGGCTATCGTTAGATCAGTGCTTGGAATCTGTCACAGGCTGCTGCTGACTGGAACTAATGACTGCTTATTAATTTTTGTCAGATAGTTCCATTATTTATCAGCATCTTGACAATCCATAAGATGTTTTAAAGATCTTAGCTAATATTGTTAGTATTGGCTAACAACAACATTAAATGTGAAATATCCTTGCTGAGAAAATAATAGATAAATGTTTTTATACAACATTTTGAAGTTTAGAGTTCACCATAAATCCCAACAACTAACTGAGGTAGCATTTTTATTCTCATTTCATGATACGGAAACTTAAGCCTAATGATATTAAGTGACCTTTTAAAATTTACCTAGTAGTTGTAAAGCTAGTTTTCAGGCTCATTCATTTATTCTACGAATACTCATTTTGAATCTGCTTGTAAAAGGCACTGGGGATAAAGATGTGAAAACTCATGGCACTTAACATCCTAAGGGAGCCAGATATTAAACTAATCAATCACAGAATTAATTATTTAATTACAGTAGTGATAAGTGGTACAAAGGAGTATAACTCGGGTGAGAGCATATGATAGGAGGACCTGCTCCAGTTCCTTGAAGTTCCCTGAGGAAATATTTCTGGGTTCTGAAGAAAATGGAGGAGGTGAGGGGAGTGTTCTAAGTAGAGGGAACAGCATGGGTAGTAGTCCTGAGGGGGAAGAAATATTTTTAGGTTTCAAAACTGAAATGAGGCAAGTGTGTATGGAGCACAAAGAATGAGTGATAAAGATGTCTGGTGAGACAGTCAGAGACCAGAGTCCAAATCTCATGCTTTTTAGCAGAAAAATTGAACATTTTGTTTAGTGTCTACCATCCATGAGGCATTGTGTGGTATAGTCTGAAAAGAATACAAACTTCCAACATAAATTAGAAAAAAGCTGACAGGTAGTAAGCCAAAGCCAGTTATGGACTTTTATGGGCATTATGATATTACATGATGAATTTTTATTAATAAAATATATAGCCCAAACTAGGATATTCTTGTTTTTATTCTTAGTTTAAAGGTTTAACCCCCTTCCTCTCACTATTGTGAAAATTGGGGAAGATCTGCATTACCCAAGTTTTCTGCAGTGACAGCCTTATTTTCAGAATCTTGTGGAAAGCTTTTTATAAGTACTTTAGAATGCTACCTTTACATTTTCCTTTATAATTTCTTCAGAAAGGGGTCTGCACGATTCTTACTGTGTTGCTAGTCAGTGATATTAATATCAGTGATACTGAAATCAATTGGTGAAGATTTTTCCATGCAGCAACCCTCTCAGGTGCAGGGATAATGGGGATTAAGCTATATTAGATATTGGTGCTTCCTTGTAGAAACAGCTGTTATCTCTTAACTGATTGTTATCAGATGGATTTTTGAGGCTTTAGTTATAGACTGTCACCAAAAATAGTAGTTTATTCTGTTCCATTTGGGCAATATTTATGAGAGTACTATATTAACCATGTAAGTCTTAAAAGATGAAAGATATGGTGAAAAAACATATGCTTTTATAGATGGTAGAGAAAGCTTTTAGTACCAATCAGCTTTTTGGTTTAAAACATCAGAACACACCATAAAACCCAAAACTTAATGGCATTTAAAAAATTCATTGCATCAAAAGAGAATAGGTATAGAAAAGTGAACAGGCAAGTCCTGATTTTTTTTTTTTTTTTGCCCTGGCTAGAGTGAGTGCCGTGGCGTCAGCCTAGCTCACAGCAACCTCAAACTCCTGGGCTCAAGCGATCATTCTGCCTCAGACTCCCAAGTAGCTGGGACTACAGGCATGCGCCACCATGCCCGGCTAATTTTTTCTATGTATTTTTAGTTGTCCGATTAATTTCTTTCTATTTTTAGTAGAGACGGAGTCTCGCTCTTGCTCAGGCTGGTCTCGAACTCCTGAGCTCAAACAATCCACCCGCCTCGGCCTCCCAGAGTGCTAGGATTACAGGCGTGAGCAAGTCATGATTTTTAAAAAGTATTTTTTTTTGTAGTTTAAAAAATCTATTTCAATAGATTTAAGGGGTACAAGTGTTTTTTGTTACATGGATGAATTATATAATGCTGAAGTCAGGGCTTTTACTGTATCTGTCACCAGAATAATGTACATTATACCTGATAGATTTTTATCCCTCACCCTTCTCCCAACTTCCCCCTTCTTAGTTCTCAATGTCCATTACACCACTTTATGACCATATAGTAATATATCCCTCATTTAGCTCTCGCTTATAAGTGAGAACATTTGGTATTTGTTTTTCCATTACTGAGATACTTCACTTAGGATAATGGTCCTCACTTCCATCCAAGTTGCTGCAAAAGACATTATTTCATTCCTTTTTATGGCTGAGTAGTACTCCATGGGCTGTGTGTGTGTGTGTGTGTGTGTGTGTGTGTATGTATGTATGTGTGTATACACACACCATATACATTGTCTTTATCCACTCATTAGTTGATGGGCACTTAAGTTGATTCCATATCTTTGCGATTGTGAATTGTGCTGTGATAAACACCAAATAATGTATATTGTACTCAATAGATAATTTTTTATCCTTCACTCTGCTTTCAACCTCTCTCTTTCTTAGTTTCCAATGTCCATTATTCAATAAAAAGTATATTTTCTGACATTGCGTAGATTATGTCACCCCCCCTAAAGAATAGCGTAATGAAAAGACTCTTGTCTCATTTATTTACATTATCATGAAAATATGAAGTTTTGAAATTTGCTTGGAAAAGAACTACTTAGAAAGACTTCATTTACTTTTTAAAAATCAACAAATAAGATTTCTTCAAGCTTATATAAAAGTTGTTTTTGGAGATCTTGTTTAAGAAGTAAAATAGTAAGAAATATCGTATATATTAAACTGATTTTTATCAGTCGTGAAATATAAGCTGCATATGTTTTCTAGTAGTGTGCTGATCTTGTGTTTATTTTCTATCCTTCATTACATCAAATATCACATCCTGCAATTAAAAATAAAATACATCTTCTCCTCTCCATTTGTACTACCATTGCCATATTCTTGACCCACATTAGTTTTTTAAAACCCCATTTGTTTATATATAATATACACACAGAAAAGTACACAAATCATAAGTATACAAGAGTGAACACACTCAATATAACCACTACTAAAATTCAGGAAATAGAATATTACCACCATCTTAAGCTTTCCTTCTGTATGCTTTTTTCTTGATCAGTCCTTTGAGGAGTTTTTACATTTAATTAGTCTTTTTAGAGAATCAACTTTTGCTTTTGTTGATCATCTCTATTGAATGATATTTAAGTTTTTTATCTTTATTATTTGTTGCTTTTTAATGTTTTGAGAAGGATGCTAAGATTATTGATTTTCAGTCTCATTCATTTTGCACATATGCATTCAAGGCTACACATTTTCCTCTGAGCCCAGCTATAGTTGATCCCCACAACTTTTGATATGTAGTACTTTAATTATCATTTATTTCAAAATATTTTTACCTCTGTAATTTTTTTTTATCCACTGGTTATTTAGGAGTTGATTGCATATTTCCAAACACATTCTGGTTCTCTCTTTTTTAGTGATTTCTAGCTTAATTGCATCATTGTCAGAAAAATACTTTATATGATAAGAGTCCTTTAAAATTTATTGAGATTTGTTTTATGGCCAATAGTCAGTTTTTTAAAAAGTCAACTTTATTGATGTATAATTTACATGTAATAAAATACACCTATTTCAAGCATGTGGTTAATGAGTTTTGACAAATGCATGCACCTGTGAAATTACCACCTCAATCAAGATATAAAACATTTCCATCATCCAAATATTTTCCTCATGCCTCTCTGTGAACATTCCCACCACTACCATCCTGGTCCCAAGCAACCATTGGTATCCTGTCATCATGGATTAGTTTTAACTGTTCTTGAATTTCCTATAAATGGAATTACAGAATATATGTATTTATATTCATGTTTTAGTCAACATAATTTTTTCAGATTTATATAAGTTGCATGTACAAATAATTTCCTTTTTATTACTGAGAAATATTCCATTGTATGAATATATCACAATTAGTTTGTCTACTTGTTGAGGGATATGTGGGCTATGTCTAGTTTTTCGCTATTATGAATGAAGGTGCTATGAATAGAAGTGTTATGTAGACATATGCTTTAATTTCTCTTAGATGAATACCTATGAGATGAATACCTAGATCAAATGGTATATATAACCTTATAGAAAACTGGAAGTTTTTTTCAAAGTGCTTGTTTTATATTCCCACCAGCAATGACAAGACACACGACTGAAATTGAAGCTTATTGTGTTTTTTAACCTCTGTTTCTCTGATGAATAATGATGTTATTCATCTTTTTCTGTGCATATTGGCAATTAGTATATCTGCTTCAGTAAAGTATCTGTTCAGAATTTTTGCCCAATTTTTAATTTTTTTTTGTCTTATTGAGTTTTAAGAGGTTTAAAAATATATGTGTTCTGGATACAGGTCCTTCATCAGGCATATGTATTGAGAATGTGTTTCCCTAGTCTGTAGCTTAGCTTTTGATTTTCTTAATGGCATCTTTCAAAGAACAGAAGTGTTTAATTTTGGTAAAGTCTAATTTATCAAATTTTTCTTCTATAGTTTATGCTTTTTGAATTATATCTAGGAAATCTTTGCCCACTTGAAGGTTGTGAGTATTTTCTCCTTGATTTTTTATAGTTTTGGCTTTTATGTTTGGTCTATGATCAATTTTGAGTTAATTTTTGTGGATGGTGTGAGTTAAGGATCGAGGTTCATTTTTTTTTTCACATACATATATTCAGTTGTTAAAGTATCACCAGTTGAAAAAACTATTTTTTCCCTTATTGCATTAACTTGGCAATTTTGTTGTAGGTCAATTGTCTGTGTATACCTGAGTCTATTTCTGGATTCTTTATTCTATTCTACTGATTTACACATGTGTCATTATAAGAATATTATATTGTCTGTCATTTTAAATTAAGTCTGAAAGTCATGTAATGTGAGTCTTCCAACTTTATTTTTCTTTTTCAAAACATTTTGGCTATTCTAGGTCCTTTGCATTTACATGTAACTATTAGAATCAGCTTGTCAGGTTCTATAGAAAGCTAGCTGGGATTTTGATTGGTAGTGTTATACATTGAATCTCTACATAAATTTGGGGAAGAATGAGATCTTAACAGTACTGAATTTTCCAATTCATGAATATAGTATATATTTTATTTATATGTCCTTTATTTTTGATTAGGATGACATTGCAGAACCTCCATGATCTGACCTCTGCTAAACTTTTGGCCCCAATTGTTGCTACTTTTTACCTTTGACTTCTTTTGTCCACATATGCTGAGCTAATTACAGTTCCTATCACACATCATGCCATTTTATGCTTTTAGACTCATATGCTTTCGTTTACCTGGAACACCTTACATATCACATCTTCATGTGATTAATAACAGGCCTAAGAGTCAGAAGGCCTGGGTTTGAGTCCATCTAAAGCTTTTAATGTACTGCCTATCTCATGGTAGATGCTCAATAAATGTTAGCTTTTCTGATGATTATATTTTCTGTATCCACTAGATTGTGAATTCCTCGAGAGCAGTGAACATTTTGTCCTTTTTTTATATACCTAGTGCCTAGTGCAATGCTCAGCATGTGGTAAGGTTCTCTATAAATATTTATTGTATGAGTTTTTGCACGAGCTCTAGAAAGAGAAACTGAGGAATATTATTTAAGATATTCAGACTTCACACAGTTAAGAAATACTCTTCTGGACTCTGAAATTTTATCAGATTAGATGTCCTGTTTTTCAAGTTTGCATTTCAAGCAAATTTAAGGAAAGTAGAATGCAGTAGTCAACAATTTTTTTAATTCTAACCTAAGAATGCGGTGTCTCAAGTGATTGATCTGTTTCTAGTTTCTCTTCCTTTTGTCCCATTCTGTGAAATTGTTTACTAAATCTTTTTTTTTTTTTGAGACAGAGTCTTGCTTTATCACCCTGGCTACAGTGCAGTGGCAACATCATAGCTCATTGCAACATCAAACTCCTGGGCTCAAGCAATTCTCTTGCCTCAGCTTCCCAGGTACCTGGGAGTATAGGCATGTGCCACCACCACACCAGGCTAAGTTTTCTATTTTTTGTAGAGATGGGGTCTTGTTCTTGCTCAGGCTGATCGTGAACTCCCGTACTCAAGCAATCTTCCTGCCTTGGCCTCCCAGAGTGCTAGGATTACAGATCTGAGCCACCGCACCCAGCCTAAATCTTTATTTTATTCTTTCTACAGTTTTGTGAAACTCAGGTTATTAGGAATCATGCAGAAGATTGTTACAGCTAACAAAAATTATTAGTGCTAATGAAAATTATGGGATTACTATGATAAGGAATTGTCTATTATAAATGTTAAGGTTTCTGCATATTGTGGACTTTAATGCATATTAGCTATGTCCTGGCAAGATTATATATTATTCAAACAATAAAACTAATCTGATTATTAAGGATAAAGTGGGCCTACATTATTCCACTTTTACTGTTACTATTTTATGGTCATTTTCTCATTGTAATGGTGGATCCTTGTTTAAGAAAAATATTTTTGAAAGATTATTACATGTACTTGATATCACCTCTGAATTCTTCCTCTTTTGTGAGCAAACTGGATAAAACAATGTGGGTATAACAGTGAAAACAAATGATGCTTGAACACACTGACAGGAGAATTCTAATAGCAAAATGTTAGAATGGATGATGTTAGACACATGCTATAACTATTAGGCAGCTCATAGTCTTTTAGGTTAAAGTGGTGATGGCTCCTTCTTAGGGGCTTCTCTCACTTTTGTAGGCTCTCTCAAGGATTTAACATTAGCACATTAACTGAAAAAATATTTCTTCAGTACTTAGTATTTGTATTGTTTGGAGGGCATTTACAATTAAGGTATGTTACTTTTTTCACAATTCATAGTGTTGGACCCACTGGGATGGCTAAACTTTAAAAAGGCAGAAAATAACAAGTATTTGGCAAGAATGTGGACAAATCAGATTCCCACTGCTGGTGGGATTGTAAAATGGTGCAGCCACATTGGAAAACAGTTGGCAGTTCCTCAAAACTTTAAATAGAGAGTTACCATATGACCCAGCAATACTCTTCCTAGGGATATACCTGAAGGAACTGAAAACATATGTTCGCACAAAAACTTTTACAAGAATGTTCGCAACAGCATTATTCCTAATGGCTAAAAAAGAGAAAAAAACCCAGATCTATCAACTGTTGAATGGATAGACAAAATGTGATACCTCCATACAATGGAATATTATTTAGCCATAAAAAGGGATGAAGTTTTAATATATGCTATAAGGTTAAGTGAACCTTGAAAACATTATTCTAGGTGAAAGAAGCCAGGAAAAAAAGACCACATATTGTGTAATTCCGTTTATATGAAACGTCAACGACTGGCAAATTCATAGGGACAGAAAGTAGATTAGTGGTTTCTAGGAGCTAGGAATAGGAAGTCACCTAATGAATGTGGAGTTGCTTTTTGGTCTAATATTGATGGTGGTGATGGATGTACAACTCTGAATATACTAAAATCACTGCATTGTATACTTTAAAGGGTGAATTTTATGGTGTGTGAATTATATCTCAATAGTTATTATTTAAAAAATCAGTGTTGGAATTTACCTAATTTAGATCTACAGTCTTAAGCTATTTTAATCCACGTATGCAATCTCCACACTATATTTTAAGTTCTTTCAGGACAGAAATGGTGAATTTGTGCTTCCTTTTATTTCTAGAGCCCAGCAATCTGTCTATGTTATAGTTCAGTAAACATTTGTTTAATGGGTATGACTATTAGTTTACTGTATTGCAAAAATCTGGTTTTTTCCTGGGGGGAGAAACTATTTTTTTTTGTGGTAATGTAAATAGTAATTGTAAGATGGGACTAAGAGGCTGTCAACTAGTCTATTTGCCCTAAAAACAGTAGCAAACTTTAGCTAATAGACTTATTTAATGAAGGATGTGACAGTTACATAGTTTTCTCATAATTCATATTCTTTCATAGTTCATATCAATTAAAGTATCAAAATTTGCTTTTTCTTTTAGATATTCAAAACTGTTGAAACATCCTGAAGTTCTCTTTCATTTTTACCTTTTTTCATAGTCACATCTTCTTGACCAGTGATCTTGCAAGGGATAGGAAAACATTTATTGAATAAATTTACTTATTAATGAATTGGCAATATTTTATTAATATTGTCCCAGTAAAATGAGAACCCATATTCCTCTGTGTTTCTTATAAAAGTTCATAACTGGAGTTGCCTGTGTGGTAAATCAGTAAGAATGAACTCCCCCTAAGTGAATGCTTATCTTTGTAGAATGTTGTAGGGACTTCTCTGGAGGCTTGTTAGGGCTCAGAAGCATGAGTAGATGCTCTAACATGCTCACGTTCTTTCAGATGAAAGAATAATTTTAAACAAATAAAATAGGACTTGTACAATATAATAGTTTTACAGTGAAACCAAGGGGATCACCTTTGGGTGAACATTGCGTATTACTTCAGGTGAAACCTGGATTTAGAGTCTAGCAAATACAGTAGAAATAAAGGATTAACATAAGGGCTTTTACTTGAATATGTCCTCCTTTTCCCTATTTAAGTCTTACTTAGGAAGTACTCATTTAAAATAGTTTCTTAAGTATTAATATATACACATACTTTTAACTCCCAACTTATATTTGAACACATTTTAACCTGGGTTTGAGATTTCATAATTTAAATTTTTCTACCTTTTCCTTGTTACCTGTATAAGGACAAAGGAAAAAAAAAAACCAAAAAACCCAAAGTGAGCTACACTTACTGTATTCATAGTTGCCTAAGACGTTCCTAGCTAGGATTCTAAGACTGTTACCTTCTGTAGGGTTGAACTGTATTGTGATCGATTTGCTCTTTGTTTCATTAAAGGATTTAGGCTCCTGGTGCTAGGAGAGTCACCATAAATTCCTTTCTACCACCACCATTCTCATGCTTTTGGCTTCTTTTTGGTTTTGTTTTTTTTTTTTTAACTGAAGGCTCTGGTCAATATTCTATTTACTATAGCCAACTTAAAATGGAATGTTTATCATTCTTTCATAAAAATCTTGGCCATTCTGTAATTGGAAATTTGTTTCTTAATGGACTCTAACCTTGCCCTCATGTTACTCAGCCCCCACTCTTTCTTCTCTTCTTTTGCTAATTATTCCAACCTCAACATTCCCAATTAAAAATTCTAAGTTTAGTTTACTAAATCAGAATTATATGAATTCAGAGTCTAAAATGAAATATTCAAACTGACTTACAAAAAGTAGCCATCCGGCTGGGTGTGGTGGCTCACGCCTGTAATCCTAGCTCTCTGGGAGGCCGAGGCGGGCAGATTGTTTGAGCTCAGGAGTTCGAAACCAGCATGAGCAAGAGCGGGACCCTGTCTCTACTAAAATTAGAAAGAAATTAACTGGACAACTGAAAATATATAGAAAAAATTAGCCGGGCATGGTGGCGCATGCCTGTAGTCCCAGCTACTCGGGAGGCTGAGGCAGGAGGATCGCTTGAGCCCAGGAGTTTGAGGTTGCTGTGAGCTAGGATGACGCCACGGCACTCTAGCCCGGGAAAAAGAGTGAAACTCTGTCTCAAAAAAAAAAAAAAAAAGTAGCCATCCTTAGCCCTATTCCTCGCTTCTTCCCAAAAGCAAACATTTTCCAACTCTTGTAGCTGATTCTGTTTGAATTATAATGTTATTGATTTTTCTATTTTAGCAATTATCTATTGACTTTTAGTTAGGGAAGATGAAGATTTAACTCCTATTCACACCCCTTATCTCTAACATCTATATAACTATTTCTCATTTCCTAGCCTCCCACTGTAGTTTCATTGTGATTAGATGAGTGCTTCTTAATCCTGGCAATACATTAGGATCACTGAGGAGCTTGAATGAACAAATACAGATACCTGAGACTCACCTTCACAGATTCTGCTTTATATGTTTTGGGAAGGGTCCTGCATATTAGTGTTTTTGAAAAAGTTTTCCGGTTGCTTCCAATGTGCAGCCAGATTTGAGAACCAATGAGTCTTGTTAATATTTATTGATTATGACTGTGTAAATGCTTTTTATGGCTGAGCTATATAATATGTCATTACTTTTCCTTTCTTGATCATATTTTCCCCTTAGTGGTAAGAAATACTTTATTATTTATTTAGTTTTATATATACCTTTTTATATATTCAGTAAATGTGTATTGAACTTCTACTCTGTGTTAGGAATATAGCTGTGAAAAAACATTAAAATTCTCCTTGTTCTACTGCAGGCTGGAGGGAAGATGTACAATGAATAAAATAAGTAAAATACATGATAGATGTTGATCAGTTCTGTGGAGATTACTAAATAAAGCATGGACAGGAGATAGGAATATTGGAGGTGGGGTGGGGTTATAATTTTAAATAGGGTCATCAGGGACAGCATTATGGAGAAGACGACATTTAAGTAACGACTTGAAGGCTGTGGGAGACTTATCCATGCAAATATCTGAGATAAAGGTGTTTCAGCAAGTGCAAAGGCTTGAGGTGGGAACCTTCTTCATGTTCTCAGGAGTAGCCAGAGGCAGTATGGAGGGAGCAAGTAACTGGAGGAGGAGCAAGGGTGAGTTTGGGTAAGACCTTGTGAGGCTGTTGTAATGATACTGATTTTCATTTGTAGCTGGATGAGAAGCCACGTCTTTTTTTCTTTTTTATCTTTTTTTTAAATTTCAAAATATTATGGCATACACACGTTGAGGTTACATATATCACCTTTGTATCCTTCCAGTCATGGCTACAAACGTGCTCATCCCACTACTGGGTGTCTATCCAAGGTCATAGTCTTTTGAGCAGAGAAGAGATGTTATCTGATTCAGATTTTAAAAGGATTTCCCTGGCTTCTGCTTGGAGGGCAGAAGGGCAGAAGAGGGGAGCCTGTTGGTAGGCTAAGGCAAAACTTAGAAAAGAGATGGCGATGACTTGGACAAGCGTGGTGACTAATAGTAAAGTTGATGGAAAGTGGTCAGATTCTGGAAATAACTTTAAAGGTAGAACCAACAGGATTTTCTGGTAGATTGGATATGGTATATGAGAGCACAAGAGGAGTCAGTGATGACCCCAAGGTTTTTGGCATGAACAATTGGAGGAATGGAATTTTTGCTAACTAAAAGACAAAGGCTGCCAGGGAAGCAGATTTTTTTTTTTTGGTGGGGGATGAGGGGAGTTCTGGAGCTAGTTTTGGGCTGTTAAGCTTAAGATATTTATTAGACATCTAAGGGGAAAGGTTGAGTAGGCAGTTGTATATAGCAATCTGGAGTTCACGGGGAGGACGGGGCTAGAGATAGGCATTCGTAGAATGGCATAGAGCAGCGGTCCCCAACCTTTTTGGCACCAGGGAGTGGTTTCATGGAAGACAATTTTTCCATGGATGGGTGGGGGATAGGGGATGGTTTTGGGATGATTCCAGTGCATTACATTTATTGTGCACTTTATTTCTATTATTATTATTACATTGTTATTTGCCACTCACAGATAGGGTTTTGATATGACTCTGCAAGCAATTGATTTATTATGGTCTCTGTGCAGTTAAACCTCTCTGCTAACAATAATCTGTAATTGCAGCTGCTCCCCAGTGCTAGCATCACCGCCTCAACTCCACCTCAGATCATCAGGCATTAGATTCTCATGAGGACCATGCAACCTAGATCCCTTGCATGTGCAGTTTACAATAGGGTTTGTGCTCCTAGGGGAATCTAATACTATCCTCTGTCTCCCCTTCCTTTCCCTTTCCTTTCCTCCTCTTCTTTTCCCTTCCCTCTTGTATTTCAAATCTCTGTCTTTTATATTCAGATGGTTTGCTCCATTAAAGGATAAACTGAAGTACTTTAAAATTTTAAACATTTTATCTGAGCAAACAGTGATTCATGAATTAGGCAGAGCCAGACTGCAAGCTGTTTGGGGCTTCACCAAAAGAGGATGAAGGGGAATGCTTTCACAGGGTAAACAGAAAAGCAAGGCAAAGAATTTGTTCCAGTGGAAGATCTCTAGTTGGAGGTTTGGTGGTGGTTTCTGATTGGTTGAGCTTAAGTAGTGGAAAGTTCCTATTAGGGGTTGGTTGGCAGTTTCTGATTGGTTAAGCTTAAGTAGTGAAAAGTCCTTAGTTAGGGGTTAGTTGGCAGTTTCTGATTGGTTAAGCTTAAGTAGTGAAAAGTCCTTAGTTAGGGGTTAGTTGCTGGTTTCTGATTGGTAAAGCTTAAGTAGTAGAAAGTCTCTAGTTAGGGGTTAGTTGGCAGTTTCTGATAGGCCTAGAGCACGACCATTGATGCTGAGTTGAGTTTTGGTTTGCTTATGTAGGAATCCAGGGTTCTGGAGCCACCTTAGTCTGATGGCCTCCCAATTATTTTAACACCTCAAATGTCAGGTGATCTTTGCTTAATATTTAAGAGTAGGGTATATGCTGGTACTTGCTTTCTGGGGTCTTCACCATAGGGTGAGTGGCCGGGCTGTTAGCTTAGTAGGAACTGCTGATGTCAATCTCTTTAGATCTTTCGTCTCGTGTTCTTCAGGTTCTGCAGGGAAGATTATTTCAATTTCTGGCCCAAAGGGTATTCTGATTGCCAATGCTCTTGAAGTCAAATTGGAGAAGGAGGTTGGAGAAGACTCTAAACATTTATTAAGTAAATTTTCAGTTAATTCCCATTTTCATATGTTACCTTACACTTAACCATTCCTGGTCACCCTTATATTAGAGACCTTCTGTTTTAACTTCTCCAGAGGATAAATCTGTGCCATCTTTTGCTGGGATAGAGAGAGCAGCTATTACGTAGTTTGAAAATACCGTTTTTAAACTTTTCATTATGAAGATTTCAAGCATATGTAAATACACAGAGAACAGTTCCCATGTACAATAACTAACTCATGGCCAATTTTGTTTTATCTGTTGTTTTTTTTTTGTTTTGTTTTGAGACAGGGTCTCGCTCTGTTGCCTGGGCTAGAGTGTGGTGGCATCATCATAGCTCACTGTTATCTCAAACTCCTGGGCTCAAGGGATCCTCCTACCTCAGCCTCCCAAGTAGCATGTTTTATCTGTTATTTTGAAGCAATCCCAGATATCATTATTTCATTCATAAATATTTCAATATGTATCTCTAAAGGCAAAAGACATTAAAAAAAACATAACTGCCATACCATTGTCACACCTAAATATAATTAACAGTATTTCCTCAGTATTATCAGATATTGTAATCACTGTTAAGATTTCCCTGATTGTCTCATTAATGGTCCTCCATTCTCACCCCACAGAGTGTTTGAGGATATAAATTAAGATTCATATATTGGTTGCTGTGTCTCTTAAATTTTGTAGTATCTCTCTCTTACTCTCTTTCTCCTTGCGGATTACTTGTTGAAGAAACAGGGTGAATTATGTAGTTTTTCACAGTCTGGACTTTGCTGATTGCATCATTATGGTATCATTTCATGTGTTATGGTGTCGCTTCTATTTCCTAAAAACTGATAAATTTAGATGCTTTATCATAATTGTGATTGCAATTTTGGGGAGAGGAGGAAAGGGAGAATAGCACTACCTCAGAAGGATTGTTGTACTTCTGTCATGAGGCACTAATGTCTTCTTTTCTCTTTTTGTGATGTTAGCTGCTACTAATGATTGTTGTCTAGATCCTTAAATTAATTTGGGGTTGCAAAATGAAGACATTCTAATTATTTCATTCCATCTGCATTTATTAACTAGAAAACTTCTATAAAGTAACCTCATCAGCTGTTTGGTTACCTATGATATGGTTTCTATAGAAAGGTGGGATGAATGTTCTTTCTTTTATTTTCCTGTTTTCATAGTAATGAATTGGTTTCTTTATATCCTCCAAAGGAGACTGGTGATTTTTTTTTTTTATTTTTAAATTTTTTAGTATCATCATGACCCTCATGGGCTTAAGTGGATTTGATGTGTCAACTCATTGCCATTATTATCCTTGTTAATGTTCAGTCTCTGGGCCTTTAAGCCTTTTCAAGTTGACTTCTGAGTCCTTCTGAAATGACTCCATTGGTCTTTGAAAACTATCTTACTTTTTGGAATGACAAGATGTTTTGAGCACTTTTTATGTATTTTCTGCCTCAGACCTGGAATCAACCATATCTCTAGGGAATTTTGTTCTTTTTGGGGGAAATGATATATTTAGAGATCATAGTCTATATTCTAGGGGCTAATTGATTCTTAAATAGACTTTAAACCAATCCTATTTTTTTTTTATTTTTTATTTTAGCATATTATGCCAATCCTATTTTTAGTCATATCTCCACATCTTCTTTTACGTTTCTGAAACCTTTAGGAGGTTCTTCAATGTAAATTGGTTGTTTCTTAGCTTTCTCTTTTGTTGGCTTTTCCTTTCCCTTTCCTTTTCCCTTTCCCTTCCCTTCCCTTCTCCTTTTTCCTTTCCTTTCGTAAAGTGCAGTGGTGTCATCGTAGTTCTCTGCAACCTCAAACTCCTGGGCTCAAGTAATCCTCCTGCCTCAGCCTCCATAGTAGCTAGGACTATAGGCATGCACCACAACACCCAGCTAATTTTTCTATTTTTTTGTAGAGATGGGGGTCTCACTCTTGCTCAGGCTGGTCTCGAACTCCTGTCCTCAAGCGATCCTCCCACCTTGGTCTCCCAGAGTGCTGGGCTCACAGGCATGAGCCACCTTGCCCAGCCTGCCTTAACTTTATTGAATCTGCTTAGTCTATTATTATTTGTTTGTCAACTTTACAGCTTCCAAAATTGCCCCTTTTTTCCATTTCTTTTTGTTGTTCTTCTTACGGGTTTATGACTTTAAATAAAATGTCTCATTTTAGTTTTAGAGAATTTTTTTATGCTAAATACTAATGTATAATTTGTTATCTTTAACTAGAAGCCACCCATTAACTTCTTATGAGCAACAGTTTGGCTATCTTGATTATCAAAGTCTCTAAAAGTATCTTTTATTATTTAACTTCAATAAGAAGAGGAAGGAAAAGAAAGAGATGGGAGGGCAAGAAGCAAGGGAGCAGGAAGAAATGACAAGGTTGAGAATTTTGCAGATCATTCCTAAGCTTAAAAACTTGACGGTTTTATTTTCCTGGCTCTTAAAAAAAAAAACAAACCCCAAAACTTTTCGAATAAATAGCTTAAACTATTACATGATTGACTTAGACTTTGTGTAAAGAGACATTTCTAGTGATATCAGTGGAATTTCTTTTCTCTTAAGTGCATAGTATATATTGGTGATTTTTATTTGACTTCTTTCTAGGGTGAAGTGTCAGCCATTTTTATCTCTGATTAGAGAAACATTAAGTTAGTAGGGTAAATTTCTTGAAAGAGTAGAGCCCTCGACAACTGCTCCATTTATTCAATTGATAAGGGAGCCTAGGATCTGGCAACAATGAATGTCTGAGGCTCTTGTCAAGTCTGTACTTCTCTCAGACCATCCTGTGGTTCTCCATTAAAGCCTAGCAGTGGAATTATTATATAAACATTCAACTGCATTCAGTTCAGCATTTGTTTGTTTCTATTACTAATGGAGGTACTGTTTGACTAGTCAAAATAACTGTGTGGTGGTCCTTATTGCCGTTCACCAATATTTCTGGTTCTTCTCATTCTGGGCACATGGTGGGCTTGTATTTCCCTACTCCCTTCAAGTTGGGTGTGGTCATATGACTTTCCCTGACCAAGGGAATGTCAAAGAATTAGCACACAATTTCCCAAGTTCTCTTCCACCTGCCTCGGTTGTTCCAAATGGTAAACTCTCAGATCTTCCATCCCTGAATGAGGATATGTAGCAAGATCAAGGAAAAAAACTTCGTTACTTAAAGCCAGGGTGATTTTGGGGTTATGTTACTGTGGTGTAGACTAGCCTGTCTTGACTAACACACAATGAATGTAAAACTTAGTTTCTCAGAGTTTGTGTCACAAATGTCCTACTGTTTTTCCCTGATTCCTGCTTAAGAACAAAAAGATACAGACGATTAATTTTTTTTAAAAAAATTTATGGCTATTTAACTTTTATTTTTAATGGTTTTTAGACAGTGGTTCTCATTCTGTCACCCAGGCTGGAGTGCAGTAGTGCAGCCATAGCTCACTGCAGCCTCAAATTCCCAGACTCAGGTGATCCTCCCACCTCAGCCTCTAGAGTAGCTGGGACTACAGTAGCTGTGACCATGCCCCACTAATTTTTTTTTTTTTTTTAGAGACAAGGTCTCACTATGTTGCACAGGCTGGTCTTGGACTCCTGGCCTCAAGTGATCTTCCTGCCTTGGCCTCCCAAAATGCTGGGATTATAGGCGTGAACCACACCATGCCTGGCCTTTATGGATATTTTAAAATCGAGCTTCAATTTATTAAGGATGAAATTCTTAAATGCTTTCAGGATGAGATTTTGGAGGAATATGTTCTTTACATCCTTAATAGTTAGGGTTGTATCATAGGATACAGAAATAAAGCTTTTGAATTCTGAGCTTGTAGAAGAGTAATGATTTTTTAATGTTGAGAGAAAATATATCTTTCTCTTGAGAAAAGCAATATACTTGAAGTTTCAGTCTGTTGGGTTTTTTGTTTGCTTGCCTGCCTTTTCTGTCTCTTGCTCGCGATGGCTTGTTTCCTTACATGGTTTAGTGATTTTTTAAAAAAAAAAATCCTCAGTACATATTTAGTTGAACTTAATCTGTGAGAATGCTTATGGCCTAAATTGGGGATTATTTATTTCATGGATTGATTTACATTAATATCTGTCAGAAGACAAAGGTTCTATAGACCTGAATTCACTTTAGCACCACTGGAAAGTCTTGTCTAAATTTAGGGGGATGGAGTTTGTTTCTTATTTGGTTCATCCAGATTTTGTCTCTCCATGTCCCGTACTCTATTTCAATTTGTTGTTCCTTTTTACTCTCTTGGAGCTTTCCCTTACTCACAAGCCCAGAAATACATTAAAATTAGAGGACTTTTCTTAAATAGCACATTCTGGATCTAGTTGTATAATAGAGAAAAAGTCTTGTTTTGTCTGCCATAAGCAAAAGTCCTAGAAAAGTAATTTCTGAGAATACTGAAAAACATCATGTATGCTTTCAATATTCATTCATAACCTATCTATTGATAATAATGACGTGTAATGTGTTATAGTCATATAATGCAGGTTTACCAAGAGTTTTCACATCTTATCTCATTTAATCTCCACAGCAACAAAGTATAAAAACCTCAAAATAAAAAATGGTAGATTTATTATCGAACTTGTCATTTCCGAGAATGAGGAATTGGCTTTATAAATCATAATCAGGAAGGACATTTTGATATTAGTACTTATTTCTAATATCTCATTTGTTGTGTTTGACTTAAATATTTTCATGCAGCAATATAGAACATGCTTACAGTGGATGACAAAAGGAATATAAAGTTATATATCTTATAATTATGACAATTATATATTCATGTGGGTAAGTGTTAGAAATAGACATGGCAAAAAATAAAAACAGTTTAGAGTGTAGGGACATAGAAGTCTTATTCATTTTATTCTACTGTTATTCTTATGGTTTTGTACAGTTAAATACACACACCACCTATTTAATCAGTATTAATCTCCCAGTTTTTATTAAAATTGATATATGCATTTGTATAGGGAAAGAAGAAGTCTAGGGTGACATGTATAATTATGCATATATTTATTTATATATTGAAATTTTAACCATGATTATCTATGGGTGGCAAGATTTCAAGGGATTTTTAAAAATTTTATTTATGATATTTTTATAATATCCAATTTTTAAAAACAAAGACAATTTATTAATCTTATATAAAATGACAAAGCTATTTTCATTTTGTAGAAAAGTCCCCTGTGCTATAAAAACTAGGCTTTGATTAAAAAGTTTATCTTTTAGTAGGGCTAAGGAAGGAAAAAAAGCTTATGTCTAAAGAAAAAAAAATCCACAATGAATCTTTCCATAAGTCTTACCTCTGTGGTGAAAGTACATATACATTGAGGACTATATCCACTCAATTTCTCAACTAAATGTTGAGTGAGAGTCATTTGGCTTCAGAAGGTTTTATACTGTACTCAAATTTTTAACATCATTTAACAGTAAATCTCAAATATTTAAATAAATGTTTGTCTGACTTATGTACTTTATTAGGGGAATTAATATTTATTGAGGAATGAGCTAGGTATTTTACATATATGATGTTTAGTATCATAGTGATCTATAATCTCAGAACAACCCTGCAGTGCTGGTGTATCCTTCATTTTGTACATATGTGAAAATTGAGATGCCAGAGATGAAATAAGTGAGGCAAAGTCATTTAATTAGGAAGTGGAAGAGTTGGAATTTAAACCCAGTTGTGAATAATTTGAAAGACTTCGCTCTGTCCACATTACAGCATGGTCCCCCATGAAGAGTACATCCTTCCTGCTGTTTATCTCATTTGGTTTTGCTCTGTATTTATACCATTTTCATTTGGCATTTGGTTATTTCAACAAAGGAAGGTATTGAAAAATGCACACAAAAGTTGATTATTTATAATTCTCATAAGATTTGAGAACCATCCTTCTCCCCCTTTGGCAGTCCGCAAATGGTTAAACTTGATGAAATACTAATGAAGAATTACAGAGTTATTTGTTTGACTTTGCCACTTGGGACACTTGGCAAATGAGACAATTCATCTCAGTGTGCAGCTAGTCTCATTTCTTAAAGAAAATTAATTAATGCAGTTTGTCTTCCTTCCATATCTCTGATTATAGTCCTTTTATTATACCTTCACTTTCCTGCTTTACTTTTTTTCCCTGGAAATATCTGTTTTTCAAGCCTGCCTTATTTCTTTCAACCTGATAAGTAAAAGCAATTTTCCTCAGTGTGAGTGTGTATTTGTAATTTAGTATACTTCAGACAAGACAAAGACATTTGTGCAATATCCCATAGGAAGAAAATTCCTAAAGAATTTCACAAGCACCAATGCCTCTTTTAAAGTGATTTAATCAATTTTCTCTTATAATTGTCTTTATTTCTCTTTGTCTTCTTTTTGGCAAGATGAGTTAGTACAGTGTGTATCTTACCATAGTTGCCTTCTAGCACAACAGCTCATTACTTAAATTTATCAACACCATAATTTTGCTCTTAATACCTTTACAATTTTTTATAATAATACCTATGATTTTGGAGCCATATTTTAGTGGTTTTTGAAGAACAGGGAGTTGTTTTCTGTAATTTTAACAATTACAACCAGAAATACAATTTCTTTTTCAGGAAACAGCTTGAGCAGTTTGTTACTCAGTCTCTTTGAATATATTTTTCTTTATTTTCACAGTGTGGACTTCTCATTTTAAAGGTAGAATGACTACATGCTCATTTTCTTTCTCTTTTCATATTCATCTGAAAAGTAGGATTTCTGAAAAATCTAGCTTTTAAATACTTTTAACATTTTTTCTAGCCTACAGACTCAGCAAGGAATCAGTTTAAGAAGAATAAGATTGTTATCAATCATCTCCCATACCAATGGTATATAAAAAATTTTTAATCATGCTGGTGAGAACATGGAGAATTGGCATGGATATATTTAAAGCCAATTGAATGAGAAAAGATATGGAAAAGACAGGATGAAAGTGAAGTTAATTAGGAATCAAGCAAATACCTCCTCGTGTTAAGATAGTTTGCATATTTATATTAAAATTAGATAAAAGTAATATAAAAATTACTGTTACAGATTACTCTGGTTTGTAGATTATTTTATTATATATATAGAATATTGACTTCCATGTAACTAAAAATGAAATGTAATGAAATAGCTTGATTCATTACTTGCTGAAGTACCGATTTAACAATGGAAGGATTTTATTTTTCCTGAGATTTTGTAGTCTCTTCTAATTTTCTCATCACACTAGGTTTTAGAATTATCAGAATCATTTCATTCACTCACATCCTTTTAAAAAATGTTCACTATGTAGATTAAAGAAATATTATTCCGTTATTTGCCCCTGTGATAGCTGGTATGTGGCAGTTAAAGGGATGGTAACCTTTGAAATGAAATAAGCCTGTCATAATATCATGACAGAAAACTGACAAGATAGTAAAAATATACTGGACTTTGAGGACCATTCTAGGGGGAGTAGTTTACAGATATTTTTATTAGGGAGATTTACAGATGCCATGCTATTTGGTATACTTAGTGTCAAGCTGAGGAGACAGATCAGACATATAAATCATGTTTGAGGATTCCAGAGATAACCCAGAAGAATCTTCAGACTTCAGAGAATAGTTATGAGGTTGGTTGACTGTTCTTTTCACATTTTGCTTGCTTCTCTTATTTTATATTTTAATTGAATTATTTCAATATAATTCTATATAGTTTTGTTATTCTAGGTTCTTTTGAGTTTAGGGTTATAGAGGATTTTCCTTGCTGGCCCTGGTGTATTGTGAGTTTAGTATCCATGGGAGAGATCTTTGGTAGAAGATCTGGGGTTCAGGGAAAGAAGATAATTACAGAGGTATACCTAGGGCATGAGTTTAGAGGACATTTTTGAGGTTGTCTATCCCTGAGGCTTTCAGGGAGGGATCAGAGGAGCTCCAAATATTAAAAATGACAAATCATGGGGTTTGCCTATTTATACAAATAAGTTTTACATTCTGAAGTGATGGAGTAATAAAGCTTTTTTTTTTTTTTTGAGACAGAGTCTCACTCTGTTGCCCGGGCTAGAGTGCCATGGCGTCAGCCTACCTCACAGCAACCTCACACTCCTGGGCTCAAGCGATCCTTCTGCCTCCGTCTCCCAAGTAGCTGGGACTACAGGCATGCGCCACCATGCCCGACTAATTTTTTCTATATATTTTTAGTTGTCCATCTAATTTCTTTCTATTTTTAGTAGAGATGGGGTCTCACTCTTGCTCAGGCTGGTTTCGAACTCCTGAGCTCAAGCAATCCGCCCGCCTCGGCTTCCCAGAGTGCTAGGATTACAGGCGTGAGCCACCGCGCTCGGCCGAGTAATAAAGCTTTTAATAAAAGTTTGGGGGTGATGGGAAATGACTGTAGCAGAGCTTTTCGGACAGCAAGGACTAAAGGCTATTGTTTATTGGTCTTTACAGAGTTGAATTATATATTATGAAAAAATATAACCCTATTACCTGCTTACCAATTCTGTTGTGAAGTAGTATATCTCATATTACTTTTTGTATATGTAGCCAAACATTCAGAAAATTTTTCACTTATTTAGTATCTTGTTAAATTTAATAATGGATCATATACTTAATAGTAAGCTATAAACCCAATTTCTCCTTCCAGTGATTATGAATTAAATTTATGCTATACAGTTCTTCCATTGTTCAAAGATCCTTCTGGCATTGCCTACTATTCTAGAAGGCTACTCTGTTCTGATTATCAAGTGATGAATAGGTAAGATTATGTAACAGCTGTGACCTACGTAAACTTTTGCCTTAGAAGAACCTCAGATTCTCTGAAAAGTCTGAGTTGAAATGAGTAAAATGGAAAGATCTTTTTCTTAGAATATTAATTTAGTTGATACTATACTTGCCTTGAGGAGAAATGTCTGGGTTTGCATTTCAGCTCTGTTGCTTACTAATTGTGTTACTTTGGGCAAGTGACTTAAGCTCTTTTTGTTTAGATCCTACATCTGTAAAATGTAAATAATGATACTTCTTATCTCATACATTTGTTAGGAATATAAAATGAGATAATATATAAGGCACATACTTAGTGGTATGTATTAAATGTTCAATAGTTATTTATATAAGTACATGTAATTAAGTATGTTATAAGTATATTTTAAACACTTTAGAGCAAAATTTCATGCATTAATTTTAATCATGTTTTTGAGTACATACAATATACAAAGTACCGAAATAGTCCTTTGGGGATGCAAAGGTAAATCAGACATAGATTCTGCCTTCAGGGATGGTATAGGAATAATTTTGAAATGTTAAAGAAACATTGTGTCTCTAGGTTCATATATTCATTCACTTAACAAATATTTATTGAGTGTCTGTTATGTGATAGGAATTTTTTTGGGTACCTGGTAAACAACAATAGTCAAAACAAATCAGGTTTCTTCTCCCAAAGAACTTATATTTTTCAGGGAGGAAGTTAGTGATAAATAAATATACCAGAAAAACAATTTCAAGTGTTTTGGTGTAATAGAGAGTGATTTGGTCTCACTGAGGAGGTGACATTTAAGCTGAGCCTTGAATGACAAGATGGAGTTATCTACATGAAGATCTGGGGACAACGCTTTCTAGTAGAGGAATCAGCAAATACAAAGACCCCGAGGCAGTAATAAATTTGGTGTACCAGAGGAAGAGAAAGAAAATTAGTGTGCTGGAGCATAGAGAGTGAGGAGTTGTGATAGGAAATGGTATCAGGGCATTTGGTAGAAACTAGGTCATGAGGCTTTCTAGTAGGACATGGTAAGACGTTTGGATTTTTGTTATGTGTAGTGGAAAGCCATTATAGAGTTTTAAGCCTGGAAGTGCTGTCATCTGATCAGTGATTTAAAAAGATCACTCTGACTGCTGTGGGGGTTATAGGGGGTCACAAAGGGAGATTAGCTAGGAGGTGAGTCCTACTGCACTGTTGTAGTAGTTTGAATGAGTAATGATGATGACTTGAACTAGGGAGATAGCAGAAAAGACAGATTCCAAATATATTTTGGCTGTAGAGCTGATAGGACTAGTAGGATAGATGTGGGAGGAGGGAAAGAGAAGAATCAAGGATAAATCCTAACTAAGTCTTAGCCTTGAGTAATCAGTTGGATAGAGGTGCTATTTATTGCAGTAGGAAGACTAGAAGAGGAACATACATGGCAAGGAAAATCTAAAATTATGTCTTGTTGTTAAGATTGAAATGTGCTGAAATGTGGAAATGGTTTGTAGGCAGTTGGATATAGGAGCCTTTACTTCAGTGGACAGGTTAAGGCTCAAGATACAGTTTGGAAGCCATAAGCATATAGATGATAGGACTGAATGAGCTCATCTGAGGAGAGGATGTAGGTGGAGAATATGTTAAGTCCTAGTATATTTTTATGATAGAGAATTTTTTTCTAAAAGATTTGTTGCCTGTGAAAGAAAGATCAGTTAAATAGTTGATAATGGTAGTTTTGAGTTTAGATTGAAGAAATAACAGAGGCAACTTTTGGATTCAGAGACTTAAGAAAGTTGATTTCACTTTAACCAGGAATTTGGGATTTTTAAAATATCATGAGTTTATTTATATAAATAAAATATTAAGAACTTAGTGAAGAATATCTTTAGTTATATTGTTAAGATCTTTCAGTATAAAAGTAGACTTTGAGTCATCAGTCTTTCTGGGTTAGAATTCTACTTTTATTATGTATGTCTATGGGATCTCTGACATTTACTTTATCTAACTCTTGATTTCTCATGTGTAAAATGGGAATGCTTACTCATATAACATATGTATTTCTATATATATGTCATATACATGTATATTATATATATTTCTTCATTAAACTAAATTGACTTAAAGACAGGCTAGGCACTATGTCATTGTAGCTGTATTTAGGTCCTTTTAGCCAACCCTAGGAGGCTTCCAGATGCATTGTTCATAAAGTTTAAGACTGGAAAGACCTTAAGCAAAATACGCCACCACCCCCCACAACCCAACCCCCAACACATACTTTCTGAAAACTGAGATCCAGAAAAGTAACTGACTTGCCCAAGGTGGTGGAACAGGAACTAGGACTGGAATTCTTTTTTTTTTTTTTTTTTTCCCTCTCTGTTTTGAGACAGGGTCTTGTTCTGTTGCTCACACTAGAGTGCAGTTGTGTCATCGTAGCCCACTGTAACCACAAATTCCTGGGCTCAAGCAATCTTCCCACCTCAGCCTCACAAGTAGCTGGGACTATAGGCATGCACCACCATGCCTGGCTAATTTTTCTATTTATTTTATTTTTTTAAATTTTTTAATTTTTGAGACAGAGTCTCACTCTGTCACCCGGGCTAGAATGCCATGGTGTCAGCCTAGCTCACAGCAACCTCAAACTCCTGGGCTCAAGCGAGCCTCCTGCCTCAGCCTCCCAAGTAGCTGGGACTACAGGTGTGTGCTCATGCCCAGCTAATTTTTTCTATTTTTAGTAGAGATGGGGTCTCGCTCTTGCTCAGGCTGGTCTCAAACTCCTGACCTCAAGCAATCCTCCTACCTCAGCCTCCCAGAGTGCTAGGATTACAAGTGGGAGCCACTGCATGTGGCCATAGAACTGGGATTCTTAACCCTGAGCCAAGTGTATTTGCCCCACTTTTGGGGTTTAATACTTTATCTGAGCTATTCATGATTTGCTAGTTACATTCTTTTGGGAAATTGATGGTTTGAGATTTATAGAGTCCTGGCATTCCATGACATTTTATTTGATGATTACCTTTAACTGTAATCATATTAAAAATGTAGGTTTATTACCACAGAGCAAACTGGTGATCAAGAAAATTCGCCAGATGGGTTTTATTAATATTTTATGTTGTACAAAATAAATAGCAAGAATCTAGTATCTTTATATATAGTTACCAATTTGAATTAACATTCAGGAAAAAGTCACAAAGGGAACATTATTCAAACCAAAAAGATGAAAGTGCTTTGGAAAAATGTCATAAAAGAAATAATGTTTCGTTAAAAAAAAATGTTTCACTGACTGTTGAGTCAGTATTTAATGATCTCATTTCATACTGTTCATGTATCAGAGAGGCCTTTCCTGACAACTCTATATAAAATGGTACCTTCTCATCACTCTCTAAACCCTACTCTGCTTATTTTCTCACAACATTTACTGCCATGTGACATATACATATATATAATATATATATATTTAAGTATATAATATAATTAATGATTTACTTGTTTATTTTTTTCTCATTAGAATGTAAACTTAATGAGAGCAGCGACTTTATCTGGTACATAGTTGGTGCCCAGAAATGCTTGCTTGATTGTGGAAAACAGTTTGGCCATTCCTCAAAAAGTTAAACATAGACTTTATGACACTACAATTTCACTTTTAGTTGTATATTCAGAAGAATTGAAAACAGGTACTCAGACAAATACATATACACACATGTTCTTAGCAGCACTATTCATAATAGCTAATAGGCAGAAACAGCCCAAATGTCCATCGATGGATGAATGGATAAACAGATTGCGGTATATATACCTATAATGAAATATTATTCAGCTGTAAAAAGGAATGAAGTTCTGATACATGCTACAAAATAGATGAACTTCAGAAATATTATGCTGTGTGAAAGAAGCCAGACACAAAAGGTCATATATTGTATGACTCCATTTATATGAAATGTTTAGATAAATTCATAGAGACATAATGTGGATCGGTACTTACCAGGAGCTGAGGGGCAGGGGAGAATGCGGAGAAACCACTTAATGGGTATGGGATTTTACCTTGGAGTGATGGAGGTATTTTGGAACTAGATAGAGACGGTAGTTGTGTAACATTGTGCAGTGTACTAACTGCCACTAAATTGTTCACTTTAAAATGGTTAATTTTATGGTATATGAATTTGACCTCAATAAATTATTTTTAAAATGATGAATGAATGAATGTGATCAGTTTGTTTTGAATGCCTGCTATGTGTAGGTTATTGTATATAAAAGTCTGCCAATTATTAGTGCTACAGTCTGAGCAGAATGGAAGAGTGGGAACAAGCAATGATTAGACTAGAATATCTACAGTGCTGTTTGGTTCATATGGGAGAAGGAAAATATTTGACTGACGTGGAACACATTTAGGAATAGTTCCTGAAACCTAATGTAATATGAGGGACAGAGCAGAATAAGATTGCTGATGCATATGGAGCCTGTGTGCATGTAACGTTCACTTGTCAAGTTCAGAAATGCTAATTTTTTGGCTCTTTCCTTCCCATGGGACTGATGACTGCCTGCATGACAGAGCTCATTTTACCTGCTCTTCCTAGCTTTACCCTTATTGTGGATCCTACATCACAGCTGAAATCCTTTCCAGCTTGGGGGTGGAGTGGAAGCATTGCAGCACAAAACCTACTTTTAATTGGCTAGAAGTATCACTCACTATTGAGTGACATGACCTTTCTTCCTAGAGGAATGAAGGAGGAGAACAATACCAAGAAATTAATCCAAATTCTATCTCAACATTTGAATTTATTCATTTTACCCCATCAGCTAGAAAGCTTGCCCTTCTTCAAAATAGAACAAATTTCAATTCCTTAATTTTATTCTATAGCTTTGTTGGGTTCCACAGTGATTGTCATATGCAGACTTTCTGCCTTTTGTTAATCAGAATCTAGATAAATTTGGATTATTATAAATTTTAATCAAGTATCCAGACTTGTTTTTCATAGTAATGTACAGGTTTTTACATATATTCTATGAAGTCCACAAAGTCATTGATTTTTAAAAAACTTTTAAATTTTACTCTCTTTTTAGTTTATATTCCTGTGTCTTTAATTATTAGCAATGGTTTCCTATTATAGACATCTCTGAAAATGGGGAAATATCTAAGGAGTAAGCCCAGGGTTATTCTCAAATGGTGATTGTAACTGCTTTTCTATGTAAATTAATAATGAACAACCAGAATTTCTGTGATATGTCACCTGTCATATAAGTGACAGGAATAAAAGCTCAAAAAGAAACATTCTTTTAAAAGTATCTGTCTTGAAATAGCTAGATTTTATGATGAATAAATTTTATAGATGTAATTCAATATATAACAAAAAATAGAAGAACAGAATAGCATAGTGGTTAAGACATAGGGTTTTGGAATTAGGCCTGAACTTGCATCCCATCTCTGCTATTTTCTGTGTTACCTTGGAAAAAAAATCATTTAACCTCCATAATCCTTAGTTTATTCATTTATAAAATGAGGATGATCAAATTATCTCTCTGATATGATAAGACCTTTAAAAAATAGGGCCCAAAATACAGTCATAAGTGATTATTCCTTTAAATTAATGATTTTGAAAATAGAATGAGAAAATTTGCAAGGTACTTTCTCTTCTTTGCAGCTGTGAACACTTGACTGTATTTTTTCCTTCTTAGTTTTCTTTCCTCCCTAACTATGCTCAGTGTTGTCTCATTTGATAGTAAACAGTCTTAGAAATCATTAGCCTACTAATGAAATGCCCTTTCCTTCTCTAGCTTCTGGAACCTCAGCTTCTGACTTGGTTCTTACATACATATGCAAATGAAACACTGAAAAACTGTAGAAGGCACGTAAATAAAACATTGGTTTCAATCATCAGATTGTTAGTGTGCTAAAGAAATGTGCCAGACTGCTTTTGACAGAACCAGAACGAAAGGCTTTTTCAAACAGCATGCCAAATACTAATTAATTTCTGAACATTTCAAGATTCCTACTGAGTTTATATTCCTGAGTCTTTCTGTAGAGTCCGTTACCTGACATCAGTGCCAGAAAGTTGATGATGAGGTCACAAGTGTAAAATTTTAGTTTTATGGCAAGGTAGCTGGCATAAAACCTTAGTTAGGATCTATGTATAGCTTAGTTACATGAGAATCAAGTGTCTGAAAAACAAGAGAAAGAGAAGATTGTTGGTTATGTTTGCAAAAATGTCCCCAACTCTCATTAAACAAATGCTTTTAGAATGAATGCTTGTAGCAGCACTCCTGTTTCTCATATATAGCCATTGTGAGCTTGCTGTGGTAATCATTGTGACTGACAGTTCACATCTGGAGACTTGTAAAATCTGCATATTGATAACCCCCATTTGGCTTTGCCTCATCTTCTGTGATGTGAGCTTGCTGCTTGCCTTTTTCTCTCCCTCAGGAAGGAGATGCTCAGTCTGATGGGTAAAAATGATATTTCTTTATAGTTTTATTTTTCATTTTTGTATTATTCAATAAATGTTTTTAAAATATGAATGAATTTCACTTTAATGGAGGCTTAGAGGGGAAGGGAAGAAAGAGGGTAAGACAAGGGATTGGAATGAGTGTGGAGGAACAGAAAGAAAGAGAAAGGAGGAGATAAATTGAAAATGCATGGTAGGATGACAAAGACAAAGAATAAGGGGTGTGGGGTTTATGGGTGAGGGAGAATGGGGAGAGAGAACAAGGAAAATTATTTTGAGGTGTCAGTGAGTTCTTATACATTTCTGCTCATTTAAACTTTGAGATTCTGATTATCACCTGTTATCTACTGTCCTTCGAAAATGTTTATTAATTATGATTCACCAGCTTTAATACTTCAGTTACTAAAGGTTTCATTCCAAACATGGAAATCAGAGCAGCCTACTGGAATAGATATTCTGTTAGATGCAACAGTAGTGACTAGTGAAACATTGTATTAAGGTCAAATTTGTCATCCTCTCTGATTAGATAGACCTTTATAATTCCAAAGAAAAGAAACACTTATTTTTTTTGTTTGGGAGTTCACTGTTAGTATATATGTGCAACGCACTGGAAATCACCTAATGAATGGATTTGTAGTCATCGCTGATGCAAACATTGGAAATGCAGTGGTGATCATGGAGAAACTAGCCTGCTTGTAGAGAATAACCTAAGCCAAAGTGGCTTTCCTCGTTCTACCTACTGTTTGTATGTTTTCAAGAGAGACAATTTGATTTGGTCAGCTTGTTACTCTGCATTAAGCACCCTTCTGGTTATAGTTCTATGAAAACATCTCAGAGGTGTTTTCCTCCCTTGTGCTTGGCCCATCTACATTGCTTTGACTTGTGCATTTGAAATGTGGTCCAGTCAGCTGTGGCTTGATTTCTTTATTTTTTAAGCATTTACAATGAGCCAGATGTGTGCTAGATGCTGGGAGACCAAAAGTGAACAAGATAGGCTCCTGCTCAAATGGAATTTATATTTGGGACTGTGGTGGAGGTGAGACAAAATAAATGAATGAACAAGGTGATTTCAGATGGTAAATCCTAAGAAGACGATAAATCAGGGTGATGTGATACAGAGTGACTTGAGGAGAGGATCTGCTTGAGTAGGATAGTGAAAGGGAGTAGAAGCAAATATAAAGGCCCTGAGGTTGGATGGCTTGAATTTTTTTAAAGCATTGTATTATGGAAAGTTTCAAACATGTACTCATCATCAGTTTCAATAATTATCTGCTTGTTTCATTAATGAACCTTCCCAACCCAACCCCCATATTATTTTAACATGCTGTTATTTTCTAGACATCATAGTATTTTATCTAAAAGTATTTTAATATGTATGTCTAAAAGATAAGGACTCTTTTTAAAAAATATGATCAGAATACCATTACTTTAAGAAGAAAAAAATTAATCATTCTTTATTGTCATCAAATGTTTAATCTATGTTCAAACTTCCAGTTGTTTCATAAATATTTTATCAGTTATCTATTGTCACAATTATGCAGTATAACAACCACAAAACCTGAGAGAGAAACAAGAATAAATATGAAGTCTGTGGATCAGCTGTGTGATTCTGTAGCTCCGTTGTCTTTCTCACACACTAGGGCTTCAGTTGGATTGACTTAATTATGCCCTACATGTCTTTTGCTGTAGCTAAAAATGTTGGGCATATTTTCCTAGTGAAGGCAGAGGAGCAGAGCAAAGCCCAGTTGTGCAAGGAGCAGGTGGGAATGAATGAGTGATTTTCAAGCCTCTGCTTGTCTCACCTTTGCTGACATCGCATTGGCCAAAGTAAGTCAGAGTGGGAGGCAACTACAAAGATGCAGGACACAGCTGGGCAAATTCAGGACAGCTGTTCATTGGGTCCATTTATGTAATCAATCTACCACAAATGATATGAATGATTTTCTTTTGCATTTTGTTTGAATCAGAATCCAAAAAAAAACTCCATACATTGTGATTATTTGCTATTTCTAGATTCCCCCTTCATGTCTTTTTTTCCCGTGTATTTTACTTTTTAAAAGATAATTTGAAATTTCTAATAAACAGTCAGAAGGCCAACATGGCTGGAATTTATAGTAAGGAGGGGTAGAGTGAAAGGTAAAGTTTGGAGGGTGTAGGCTAATTTATTCATTGTCTTGTGAATCATGGGGAGGAGTTTGGGTTTTATTCTAAGACTAGTTGGGAAGCCATGCTGGGTTTGGAGCTGGGGAATGACATGATGTGATTTATGTTTTGTTTTTGATAAAATTGAAGTACATTCACATGAAGTAAAATACACAAAGGAGTTTTGACAAATGTCTACACTCATGTAACCACTACCCCAGTCAAGATACTGAACATTTCCATCAACGTAGAAAGTGCCCTCAGGCCCCTTTACAGTTAGTCTCTCCTCCTCCACTGATCTGATTACTATGGGATAGTTGTACAACTACAGCTATAAATTACTTATACCTGTTCCAGAACTTTATATCAGTGGAATAATACTAATATATTCTTTTGTATCTGGCTCTTTTCACTCAACATAATGTCATCCATGTTGTTTCAGACACTAGTAATTTTATTTTTATTGCTGTGTAATATGTAATTGACTATCCCATAATTTATTCACCTTTTGATGGTGATTTGGGTTGTTTCCAGCTCTTTGACTATTATGAACAAAGTTGCTATGAACATTCATATACAAGTCTGTTTTTAAAACATGTTATCTTAGCAAATACTTAAGAGTGTACTTGTTGGGCTGTCTGGTTTAGAGTATTTCAATTTTACAAGAAACTGTCAAACTTTATTTTGAAATTGTACTATCTTAATACTAGTCAAGGAAATGAAAGTCAAGCACCACTGTAAGATACTATGTCCACCCAGTAGATTTATAGAAATGCTATTTAACACCATTTTGTGGAGGATGATTATCACTAGGAACTGTTACATCTTGCTAGTGGGAATGTACATTGGTGTAACAGATTCTGAAAATAGTTTGACCAGCCTAGGCAATGTGGCAAGACCCTGTCTCTACAAAAAAATTTAAAAAATTAAAAAATTAGCCAGGCATGGTGGTATGTACCTATAGTCCTAGCAACTTAAGAAGCTGAGCTGGGAGGATTGCTTGAGCCCAGGAGTTCAAGATTACGGTGAGCTATGATCATGCCATTGCACTCTAGCCTGGGCAATAGAGCGAGACTTCATCTCTTAAAAAAAGAAAGAAAGAAAGAAAATAGTTTGGCAATATTTTGAAAGTTTAATCTTCAACTTTATAACTCAGCAGTTTGACTCCTAGGTAGAAAAACTCTTGTACAAGTGGAGCTATGTTTTAGAATTTTGAGGCAACACAGATTATAATAGGAAAAAACTGGAAAATACCCAACTGTCTACTGACAGGATAAAGGATAAATAGTGCATATTCACACATTACAGTGTTATATTAATACATTAGGGGAAAATGAATGAACCATAATTACATGCATCATTGATAAAGTTAATAAACAAGCAAAACTAAATAATATTTTATTAAGGCATAATGTGATAAAACTATGTCAAAAAAAGCAAGGGGATGATACAGACAATATTAAGAGTAATATTTCCTGAGGCAGGTGGAGGGATAGGGGAGGTAGGTACTGGTTATTGGTAATGTTCTGGCTTGGATTGCTTTATAACTTAATATAATCTTCAGTGTATCTCTTGGCATATCAAATATTATATAGTATTTTAAAAGATTGTACAAATGTAAAAATTACTCTGACTTTTGTGTAGAAGAATGGAGGCAAAAGAAGGACTTATTTCATTCAAAGCATAATTTATTGCAACTATTGCAGAAAAAAATTAGTTTAGGCCTTTTCCGAGAAAGGGAACTCTGTATATGACAGGAGAGGATAGGCCTGGCAACCAATCCCATACACTATTGTTCTTGGGTTAGTGATTACCCATTCATAATTCAGTGTGTAGGTCCAAATTCCCATTCATGAGTATTGGTGGCATTTAGAAACTTGGAAATAACTTACTTAAAGTACATTTATAACATTGATTTGTAACTTATTCATTCTCCATCTGACTGGCATCATCTTAATTATTGGATTTATGTTATTACTTGTAATATAAATAAGAATAAACCTTTATTGATGGATTGATTGACTAAGTCTGATTTTCCACATACACAAGAGCCAACCAAGAAGAGTAGTACAGCAGATTCTTGAAACTGTTTCATTCGATATTCCTGATAAGAAAAAAATGATTCCCAGTGGGGACCGCTGTCTGTGTAGAGTTTGCATGTTCTCCCCAAGGCTGCATGGGTTTTTTCCTTGTATTCCGGTTTCCTCCCACGTGCCAATGATGTGCCTATATGGTTCATTGGTGTGTCTAAATGGTTGCCGCTTGAGTGAGTTTGGGGCTGTGAGTGTGAGTGTGCCCTGCGATGGAATTGACATCTTCTCCAGTGTAGATTACCACCTTGTGCTCTGAGCTGCAGGGATAGTCTCCAGCCACCTGCAACCCTTAACTGGAATAAGCAGGTAAATAATTATCTTACCTGTTTTTATTATCTTTCTTAAATGTAAGTATAACTCACATTTACTTCAATGTTTGATGTTAGAACTGTTTGGGTCTTTATTTAGAAGTTTATTGATGTTTTCATGACCAGTGATTTGCTGTAGAAACTTAACTCTTGTTTATATCAATTAGCTTATGGTAAAACTGGTATTGTTATGAGTTGATTTGCAAGTTTCAGTTTCTAAGAACCTATTGATGATATTAAGTGAGGGCTTACTATATTTTACTTCACAATTTAAGGCTTTCCTTCTCCCTTTTCCTAGTTTTATCTCTGCTGCATAATTGTTACCACAGGATTTCCCTTTTTCCATCATCTGGGGGATCTGTTTGCTTCTCACTGTTTTGGATCTTCTTTTTCTTGAATCCTATGTCTTCTTTTTTTTTTGGTTTACTCTCTCATTTTGGTAGAGCATCCTTTCCAGTACCTTCCTAAGGAAGGGATCATAAGAGGTATTAATATATTTTACCTTCAATTAATTTAATTCTGGCTGAGCAATTATTTTCCCTCAGAATTCTTAAGGCATTCATTCATTGTTTTCTAGTTTTCATTGTTGGCAGTTGAAATGCCAGTGCCATTTTGATTCCTGATCCTTTGTATGAAAGGTTTTTTTTTTTTTTACCACTTTCTCTTTAGAAGCTTATAAGATCTTTTCTTTATCCCAGTATTTTTCAATTTCACAATAATATGCATTACTATAGATCTGTTTTGATTCTCTGTGTTCAGGTAAATTTCTACAGAGTTTACAAGTAAACTTTGATAGTTTACTTCTTTCTATTTTCTTTATTCCTTTGTCCTAGAATTTCTGTTACTTGGATTTCAGACCTCTTAGACCTGTCCTTTAATTTTCTTGTATTTTTTCCTCCTAATTTTATCTCTTTATCATTTTGCTCTACTTTCTGGGACATCTGTCTCCTCAATCTTATATTTCAAACCTTCTATTGAGTTTTTCATTTTTTCTATCATTTTTAATTTCAAAAATTCCTTTTGTTTGCTTATTTGAGATATAATTAATATATCATAAAACTTACTGTTTTTTAAAAAGTGTACAGTTCAGTGTTTTTTATTAATAGTATACTCACTAATTTGTACAACTATCACCACTATCTAATTCCAGAACATTATCATCATCCCCCAAAGAAACTCTTGTTCACCAGTCTTCCTCATTTCCTTATCCCCAAACTCCTGGCAACCACTAATTTACTTTCTGCCTCTATGAATTTGCCTGTATGGGGCATTTAATATAAATGGAATCATATGATGTATGTACTCTTATTTCTGGCTTCTTTCACTTACCATAATTTTTTTTTTTCTTTTTTGAGATGGAGTCTCTGTCTGTTGCCCTGGCTAGAGTGAATGCTGTGGCGTCAGCCTAGCTCACAGCAACCTCAAACTCCTGGGCTCAAGCGATCCTACTGCCTCAGCCTCCTGAGTAGCTGGGACTACAGGCATGCGCCACCATGCCCGGCTAATTTTTTCTATATATTTTTAGCTGTCCAGATAATTTCTTTCTATATTTTTAGTAGAGACGGGGGTCTCGCTCTTGCTCAGGCTGGTCTCGAACTCCTGAGCTCAAACAGTCCGCCCACCTCGGCCTTCCAGAGTGCTAGGATTACAGGCATGAGCCACCGCGCCCGGCCTACTTACCATAATTTTTTAAGGTTAATCCACGTTGTAGTATGTCTCCTTTTGTTTTCTGAATGTTCTTTTTTTAGTGTACCCTGTTCTTGTTTCATTCAAGCATTATCCTCTTATTATCTTTGAGGATATTTATGATAGTTTTTTGAAATTTTTATCATATACATATTCTCAATTTTTCCCCAAGTTATTTTTTGTATTTATTTTGGTGCCTGCCTTTTATATTAGATGTTTTCTAGAAAATGTCTGCCATCTTTATTTTTCTGCTTAGATTTAAATGTGAGATACAATAAAACTTAACACGAGCTCTCTGAGCAAGGGTGAGACTGGTTAAATATGCTGTTCTTCGCAGGTGATCTGGCTGGGCTATATCCTTAGGGAATGCCTGATAGAATTCATTTGGGTCTTCCCCAGCTCCCTTTTGGGTGTAGTCAGAATCTCCAGGACCAACTCTTCCCCTTTTCTGCCTGAGGATACATGTTTGTCTCCATGTCAGTGTTCTGAGAACCAAACACATAAGTCTTTAATTCATCCACATATTTTCATTATGGAACCCTCTAATCATGCCTAGTATCTCACCATCCAGAGACTTTTGTTTTCCTTTCTCCAGGCTTCTATCATAAAAGGGAGAAGAGCAGTCTTCTGGGAGTACAACTGCTTCTTGAACAGAATTTTAACCTATCTTCCTATTTCTAGCTTTGCCTTCATCTCAGTTTCCCGAGATACATGGTACGCCACCTCCTTATAGGGATTGTGATATAAATATAAATATAAATTGGTTTGCTTCTTAGCTTTTCTCACTGGCTTAAGTTTTGCTTGTGCTAAGTCGGTTTTTTGGTTCTGCTAAGTCAGTTACCATTTGTCCGTCTGCTTTCTAGCTTTTAAAACTTTGCTATTTTTGCCTCTTCTCCTGATCTTGTTTTTCCTTGTGAGTTTATACCATTTACAAAATCCTTTTAATGTCATTTTCGTGGGATTTTTGGAAGAGAGAGGACCTAAAATACATGTGTTTAATCCATCATGTTTAACCAGCAATAATTATTTTAGCAGGGTATTAAGAGAACTGTATTAGTTTTCTAGGGCTGCCATAACAAACTGCCACACACTGAGTAGCTTAAACAACAAAAAAATTATTTTCTCACAGTTCTGGAAAATAGAAGACCGAGATCAAGGTGTCAGCAGTGTTGATTTCTTTTGAGGCCTCTCTCTGGTTTGTAGATGGCCGTCTTCTCCCTCTGTCTTTACACAGTCTTTCCTCTGTGTGTGTCTGTGTCCTAATCTCCTCTCTTGTAAGGACACCAACATATTAGATTAGGGTCCACTCAATGACCTCACTTTAATTACCTCTTTAAAGACTTATCTCAGTTAAATTTTGAGGAACTGGGGATTAGGACCTCAACATATGAATTCAGCCCATAACAAGAATGTTTTTGATATTTACTAAGTTGATTTTAATGTTTTTCAACCTGTATACCTTTTTCATTTTCATTTCATTATAGCGTAAAGAAATCTTTCATGTTTATAGAAATAATTATGGGCTACTTTCTCTTTATATTTTTTTGATTATGCTTTCCGGAAATACAATGAGATCAATAATGTTTTAGCTAAGGCACTTTAGGTTGTAAGGAATGAGAAACCTAAACCAGCTTAAATAGAGTGTTCCTATTGAGAAGTCTAAAGCCATTCTGATTTCAAATCCTTTCCTCATGACCTTTTAATATCTTCCTTTCCCTGGAAACTTATAAGATTTTCAGTGTTATGATATTTCTTGTTACTATGCCTTGATGTGAGTGTGTTTTCACATGTGGTGTTGGGCAGTTGGTGGGCTTTTTCAATCTGGAAATTAATATCCTTTGGGAATTTTCTTGAATCATTTCTTTGACAATTTCCTCCTTATGTTTTCTCTGTTCTCTTTTGTTACAATGCTTATTACACAAATACTGGTCCTTGGATTTTTTTCCCTTATCTTTTCTCTTTTGCTTTCAATTTCTTTACCTTTTCACTCAACTTTCTGAGAGACTTCCTTAGTTTTATCTTACTATCCTTCCAGTGAATCCATAATTTTTGTTAAAATTTCCAAGAGTTCTTTTTGGTTCTCTGAAGTTTTGTTGTTGTGTGTGTGTGTTTTAAAGTAACCTGTTTTTATTTGATGGTTTCAGTTTCTTTATTTGAGGATACACACACACACACCACATACACAAATTTTCTTTTTGTTGTAATGTAATCTGGAAACACAAAGGTATACAGAACAAGATGTGTAATTCAATGATTTATCAGTAGCAAACGTCTGTGAAACTACCATACAGGACAAGTACTAGAATGCAGTTCTTTCCTTTTTGCCTCCCACCCCCTCAAGAATTATTTCTTCACTTCTTCAGGCTCATAACTCCTTCTGGTAAAGAACGACTAAACAAGTCAGACTGTACCATTATTCTTTATAAAGATAATAGCAGCCATTTAACTAAAGAAATGTCAATGTAGTTAAAAAAAAGAATGATAGGGACGTCAGCAAGAAAATTATACAGGGAGGAGAATTGGAATGTGAAAGATATGATGTTTGATGTAAATTAATAGAATGAAAGATATAAATAGATGCTCTTTTGTGTTTATTAGTTTGGTTAGTGTATGGTATTTGAGGCTTTAATTAGCTATTCAGGAAAGGCAGATCTTTGAAGAGAGGTTTGTGATATTAACTTGTGTCATTCATCAGTCAACTATACATCATTTATTAAGTACTGCGGATTCACAGATGCATTGAGAACAGTCACTGCCCTCCAGAGGCTCAAAGATATTCTCTGGCTTCAAATGGACCTTTTTAAAAAAGGTATATCCTAATAAAGGTCAGAACATGAAGCATTACATCTTTACCCTCACAGACGAGATGTATCTGAGATTGGCCTGGTGAGAGATTGGAATATTATGTTAATGTTCCCAATATTCTTTCTCATATTATACAGAAATCACACTCCACTGATTCTAAGGTTCACTGGATTAGAGGAAAATCTTAAACCTAGGAAGATTAATTCAAATCCCATATTAACCTATTTGATCATTTCACAGTATTATTGGATAATTTGTAATTAGTGACGAGCATTTAGAGTTCACGAATAATCCTGTTTGGGTGATTGCTCCCTTGCTCTGTCCTTCCATGCTCCCTGTTGTTTCCAAGTGATACCCATTTATCACTTGGAAACCTTTATTGTTCTGGACATTCTGCTTTTTCTTTACTGAATGATACAGTATCTTCCCAATTTATGTTAAGCATGCATTCCCCCCCCGCCCCCAGGCCTTTTCTTTTGTCACAGAGAATTTTCTAAGTAAGTATGTCTTTATTTCTGATGACTTTAGTTGTAGCATTTCAACCTGGATTAGGCTTTTATTATGCTGGGCTTTTGCTTTTCTGCATCACTAATCAAACAGTCTCTAATGACATTTTGTCTTTTGATGTGAATTGAAGATTGAGGCACTAGGAGTTATAGCACATAATGACCTATCCCATAAAGGTACTACATAGAATGATAACATTTTTTGGAAAAAGAGCTGTGCCGTATACTGTTATAAACTTAAAAAAGACAAATTAGGGACTGATCAACTTTAATAATTATTTGCAAACATGCAATTTTCTAAGCTTTGAAAGATGAAAGAATTGGTGAACCTGTTCATTTCTTATTGTTGAACGTAGAAGACTGCTTCTTTCATTCTATTGAGATCTGGGATTCGTGTTAGGAGAGTGTAATTTCTGTACTGAGCTTTTAAGATAGTTTTGATTTGTGAAATATGTTTTGGTTTCTCATTGATCTTCTAAAGCTGTAGGCCTTAGGCTGAAATGGAGGGAAACTGTTCCTGTTATCTCCGTGTTTTGAATCTAACGTTCTCTTAGTACCCACTTCTCTTGTATTGTTCTCTACCTGCTAAAACCTCCTCTTTTTACATTATCACCTTACTGACTTTTGCCTTTTCAGATGGCAGTTTTACATTCCAGTCTCTCCTAATTTCCTTCTTACAAATGCACCTTATCTTTGTCCTATTTCTTTAGGGCCAAATATAAAATTTTGTGACATTATTTTCTTGACAAATCCATGCTGATGTGATGAAGTTATATTGGGAAATTCCATTCTTAGGTAAAAGTAGAGTTGCATTTTAAGGCAGGGCATTCTAGAGACAATACCTAAGGCTATAAGGATGACTTGTATGTAGAAATTTTGGACACTGTTTTTGACCTTGGGGGCAGATTTTTTTTCCTGGAGACCATGAATTATGTTTTTTTTCAGGTTATACTGCATAGCTTCTTATACTCTGATTGCTTGCTTATATCTTAGTTAAGATTCTGGTTGGCTTAAGCAAAATTTTAAATTTATTGTAATGAAATACTGGTATCTCATGGAACCCAATGGCAAGATGTGCAAGCTAGGCTACATGAAAGAATAAAATAGAAAGCAGTTAGAAACCCAGCCAGCCACTCAGTCTTTCTGTCGAAGGCCATGTGGTCTCTGTATTAGTTTCCTGTTGCTGCTGTAATAAATTACCACACATTTAGTGGCTTAAAAAACTCATATTTATCCTTTTAGAATTCTGGAGGCTCAGAAGTCCAAAATCAGTTTCACTGGGCTCAAATCAAGGTGTCTCATCAGGGCTGTGTTCCCTCTGGAAGCTCTAGAGAGCCTTACTGTTTCTGTCTTCTAGAGCTTTATTTCTTGTACTCCTTGACTCATGTCCCCTTCTTCCATCTTCAAAGAAGTATAGCATCTTGCTTCAGTTATCACATTGCCTTCTTCTTCTATAGTAAAATATCCCTCTGCCTCCCTCTTATAAGGGTACTTACGATTGTATTTAGGGCCCACTTGGATAACCCATAATATTCTCCCCATCTTACGATCCTTAACTTGATCACATCTGCAAAGTACCGCTTGCATATAAGGCAACAGATTACAGAGATTAGGACTTGGAGATCTTTGGGGGCCATTATTCAGTTTACCAAAGTCTCTTATTGCTGTTCCTATCTCTTCAGTTCTTCATGGTTCTATCTTCTTATGAAGACTAACTTTCTCTATTGTAGCATACAGATGCCAACCATAAATAACCCACAATGGCAGCTCTAGGTCCTAGATTGACAAGAGAGTAGTTCAGACTGATATGATTGTTGAATATCAATTCCAGATTTCCACAAGTAATAGTCTGAAGCGCTAACTTGGCCGAGTATCCAACCCTAGTCCCGTTTCTTAGTCCAGGGGGCAAGTTTATGCAGAACAAATGTGACTTCAGACTTCTCAATCCTGTTGAGGATGTGCAATTCTCAGAGAAAAAAGGATGAGTAGAGGACCTTACCTGAGGTTGTTAATTTAGCCATAACTAGTGACAGAATAAATACACATTCTTGAAAATCATAACTGGAGTATGTGGTTGCACCAAGCAGGGTGAATCTTACAAGAAATGATAGACACTTAATGATTATTATCCCTTTGCTCTTAAAACCAAATGAGACTTCACAATAGCAACTAAGAAAATAAAGTACCTAGGAATATATTTAACTAAGGAGGTAAAAGACCTCTACAGGGAGAACTATGAAACATTGAGGAAGGAAATAGCCGAGGACGTAAACAGG
>NW_012145634.1:2183878-2184847 GCF_000956105.1 Propithecus coquereli
GTGAGACAGGACAGTATAGATATGATGGCAAATTCATCAACCCAGTGGAGGGAACATGGCAAGGAAGTGCTCTTTTGTTTAGAATTATTAGTGTTGCATGAGGGAGGACTACTTAGGAGAAATGTGAATAGGAAAACTCTGTAAGATATTAAATGAAGAAGGAAAATAATTAAAAATAATCTTTGTACATTTCAGTTAAAACTTTAACCCTATTTTGATGGTGTTTTAGAAGTTAGACTTGTGCTATTTATAGTATATGCCTAACCCCAGCTGCTAACATGGAAAGTTATCTCTTCCACTGTGTTCTGTACCTAGAACACTGACAATAATTGTGGGAGATGGTATAGGTGATAAGAATATTTTTGTGGGGATTGGATCTTCTGAATTATCTCCCATGAAAGTCAGTTAGTGTTTGTCTTATGTGTGCGCTCAGAACTTAAATGGAAAATTCTTTATGATCTTAATTGCTGTTGCTTAATTTGGTAATCAGTGTTCACTCTCTGACCCATTCATATGCTTTTGAAATAGGAAGAAAAAAGCCCTCTTATGGTTTTATATGGGTGGCCAGATAGACAGCACTTTAAAAATTAGCATATGAATGTTTTGACTATCTTACTTAAGACAGCCTGTCAGTTTGGCAGCTCTGAGCCTGTTATTTCTGTGTCTTCTCTTTTTTCATTTTTATGTTTTGACAAATAAGATTGTACTCTTGACAAGTGATTTGTACTTCATCTAAGAATTTTGAAGTGTTTTTAATTTATTTATTAAACTATCTAAAGATCATTTTATCTACCTATCTTTGAGTGATAAAGATTTTCCCTAATATAAATGAAGATAGAAAGTGATAGTACTAGAGTTCTTACAATAAAAGACATTATTGGACAATAATTATTTTCAGAGTAATTATTGCTTATTTTTCAGAAGTTTATATTTCTTTTTTTTTTTTTTTTTTTGAAACAGAGTCTCACT
>NW_012145634.1:2184897-2186639 GCF_000956105.1 Propithecus coquereli
ATTCTATCTCTTAAAAAAAAAAAACCAAACAAAAAAATTCCAGTGCAAGTGTCTTTTTTAATAAAATGTCTTCTTTTCCTTTGGGTAAATACCCAGTAGTGGGATTGGTGGATCAAATTGTAGGTCTATTTTTACTTCTTTGAGGCATCTCCACACTACTTTCCATAGAGGTTGAACTAATTTGCAGTCCCACCAACAGTGTGTAAGTGTTCCTTTCTCTCTGCATCCACACTAGCATCTCTTGTTTTGGCACTTTTTGATAAAAGCCATTCTCACTGGAGTTAGTGATATCTCATTGTGATTTTGCTTTGCATTTCCCTGATGATTAGAGACTGTTGAGCAGTTGTTATTATTGTATAGATTGGGAAAGATAGTGATGGGGAAAGCAGCAGCAGGAGGAGAGTTATTTGGGGGTACTAGCTTATGATATATTACTCCGGGGTAGCAATCCCCAAATCTCAGTGACTTACAAAGGTAAAGTCCTTACTCACATTGCTTGTTCACATTGGCTACAGGTCAACTGCAGGCCTGCTTCACAATTTCTTTCCCTTAGGACCAAGACTGGGCTCACCTCTACCTGAGACATGCCAGCGTCATGGCACAGGGAAAAGACGCATGATGGAACCACATGATGGCTCTTAAAATTCTGTCAAATGTGGCATATGACACTTATACTCACATTCTGTTGGCCAAATCTAGTCATATGGCCAAACCTGACATTGCTGGAACAGGAAGTATACTCATGTCAAAGAGAAGGATTCTGTTCAGATGGGCCAGGTAGAGAGGAGTAGTGAATATTCTGAACAAATAAAACAATTTATCACAGTCACTCAATAAATTGTAGCTATTATTGTTAAAATATAATTCCTACTTGCAAAAGGTAATACGAGAGGAAATACTAACAAATATGAAACAGAGAAGAACTAGTACCAAACTATATAATTATTAATATAATTACAACATGGGTTTAGAGAAGAGAAGATTCTGAGACAAGCTGTGTGGTGAATGATGGCTGTAATCAGGGTGGCAGGGCTTGAAAAGAGAGGGAATTCCAGAATAGAGCAACAGATTAAGCTATGACCTGGATGTAGGTAAGCATGACTCGTGGGAAGGACAGAGAAGAGACCACTGTTTACAGACTAGGATGGCCTTATTTTGAAGTCAAGGAGGATAAGATTGGCAATAAAGGACAGGCCAAGATTATGGAGGACCACAAAAACCAAGAAAAAAGCTGGATTTGATACTATAGGTGGTAGAGTTTTTTGCTGATTGGTTTTAAGATAAACTAAACAAGACCATATGGTCTAATGGAAAGAGAGAGCTAGATTAAGAAGTATAATGGCATTTCTGCCACTTATTAGCCATTTATCTTTGGATAAGTCAGTGGTCTTTCATTCAGTAAGTATTTAGCAGTGCTGTGTACCAGGCACCATTGTAGGTACTAGGGATATAGAGATGAAATGATAGAGATCCTGCTTTTAACAGTTTTAGACAATTGGAAGATACTATAGAAAATGAAATAATGACAATAAGCAAGGGGGCCACGATGAGGAATAAGCATTGGTGTATGCAAGATACTCTTTAAGAGGCTGAACATAAGGCTGGGCGCAGTGGCTCACGCCTATAATCCTAGCACTCTGGGAGGCTGAGGCGGGAGAATCAGAGTTCAGGAGTTCAAGACCAGCCTGAGCAAGAGCAAAACCCCGTCTTTACTAAAAATAGAAAAAATTAGCCAACCGTGG
>NW_012145634.1:2186689-2188839 GCF_000956105.1 Propithecus coquereli
TAACAAGAAAATATAAATCTATGATGTTTTTATAGTTCTTCTTGTTATACATGATCATTGGACACACAGAAGTACAGAAATGTAGTAAGAAAGTGAAGTTTTGGGGGAGTCTGTAAAATGGAAAGCATCTGGTGTGAAGTCTATAAAAGACCACAGTATCAGGTCATTTCAAGTTCTTTTGTGAGTTGAAATCTGGCTTAATATAAATGGCTTCCAAGTGGTATTGCTTCCTTCTGTTCTGGAAGAGGACATTAAAGCAGTGAAGAATGCTGTAGTTTAGTTAGATAGATGTGAAAATCCTGGGAGGGCTATCATCTTTTCTATATTGAAAATGAAGTGATAACAGGAGGGAAAAACTTAAAGATAGTAGAAAAAGTAGAGCTAAAATACAAGTCCTGATACTGAGAGAAAAGAGGATATTTCATTTTAGATTCTGTTTAAAGAAGATTCAAGTCTTCAGATTTTTTCCTTCCAAAGTGAGGAAATGAAGACAGAATCTTATCACCATTTAATTTAGTCTTTTTCATAGATTGGAAAAATCTTTCCTAAACAAAATTGAGAAGTAAAAATCAAGAGATTATAAAAGGTAAGTGTGTAATCAGAAAAACAAAGGTGCCAGTATGTTAAATAAGCATATGCTTCCTCACCGTGCTCATGGGGGTACAAACATGACATGGCTTTGTTTTCCTACAAATACTTCTTTCAATGGTGCTTTGCCAAGTTGCTCTTTCTGGGCAGATTTCAGATTTCATAACTTTCTTTGTGATTTTGAGTATTGAAATATTCACTCTGGTCTAATTTGAAACTCCAATATTATATCCAATTTAAAGTTCTTCCTTTCCCTTTTGTCCAGAGCTAGTGGCCCAGGCTTCATTAGGAGGGGGCATTTCTTTTTTATACTTGTCTTCCCCCTCTCTTCTGAGTCTCTAGCTCTTCCAATGTGTTAGTAGGTGAAGAAAGAAGATGGAAAGGGATAAATGTCTCTGACCTTACTAGTGCTGTTGTAGTTCACTCACTGTTGATTGTTGCAGTTTTTTGGGTGAAGTTTGGCAGGTATCTAAATGATAGTTCTCTTATGAGAACATGAATATTAATTTTTTGGAGGACCCTTTAGGAACTTCCCCACTGCAGTTTCTTGATGTGAGAGAGTAAGTTCCAATTCTGTTTCTTTCAGCCTCTTTCAGCATCCTCGTCTAGTGGTATGGCCTAACGCCTCCTTCTGTAGAATCTCCTAGCCTTCAAGTGCTTCCTCTTAGGTGGTTACTAGGAAGATGTCCCAGGCCATCTTCTATGGTGTTTAAAATTTGGAAATTCATACGTCTTTGCTGTCCCAAATTATGGGCATTTAAGCTATTCTGCTGCTGTTCTCCTTTTCGCCAGTTCTCTGAAATTATCAAGGCAGATCAACTAACCATTGCCTAACCCACCTGGAAATTTGTAAGACATGTAAAATTACTGCACCAGTAATAAGCCCTCTAGATGATTCTATTACATGCTATAATTTGAGAACAGATGATCCAACTGATTATCCAAGTGGGGAATGAGATGCCAGTCTTCTCTTAACTCAGGTATTCTCAATCTTTATGATTGATTTTCTTGGAAACCCCTAGTCCCACTTTGACTTGGGTAAGGAAAGCCATAGAACTTCCCTGATAACTTCTTGAAATTTCTTATGTTGTTGTTTTTTTGATGCTTTAAAATATTTTATTTTTCCCCAATATCCTTTTTCTAAATTGTAGTATAATTTTTTTTTTATTTCAGAATATTACAGGAGTAGAAATGTTTCGTTACATGAGTTACTTTTATATAGTTTGAGTCAAAGTTATAAATGTGTCCATCACCCAGATAGTGTGCATTGTACCTGTTAGGTGTGAATTCACCCCTTTCCCACTTGCTTGATTTCTGTTGAATTTTACTACCATGTGTACACATGAGTGTTAATCATTTAGCTCTAATTTAATGGTGAGTACATGTGGTGTTTGCTTTTTTATTCTTGTGATACTTCATTTAGGAGGATGGTCTCCAGTTCCATCCAGGTTGCTACAAAAGGTATTAGTTAACCATTTTTTTTTATGGCTAGGTAATACTCCATGTATACATATACCACATTTTATTAATCTAGTCATGTATCGATGGGCACTTGGGTTGTT
>NW_012145634.1:2188889-2191477 GCF_000956105.1 Propithecus coquereli
AAAAACAAAAAACAAATGAGAGGCCAGTTGCGGTGGCTCACACCTGTAATCCTAGCACTCTGGGAGGACAAGCCAGGAGGATTGCTTGAGGTAAAGAGTGCAAGACAAGCCTGAGCAAGAGCGAGACCCCGTCTCTACAAAAAATAGAAAATTAGCTGTGTGTGGTGGTCCATGCCTGTAGGCCCAGCTGCTGGGGAGGCCGAGGCAGGAGGATCGCTTGAGCCCAGGAGTTTGAGGTTGCAGTGAGCGATGATGATGCCACTGCACTGTAGCCGGAGCGACAGAGTGAGACTCTGTCTCAAAAAGCAAAACAAAACAAAGAAACCAAATGAGAGCCAATATACTATAATTGTGACCCTCACAATAGCAATATAAGAGAGGAACTCTTATATGTATGAAAAAATTGGAGGGCAAAAGAAATCTGAGTTTAGAGGAGGTACAGGACACAGAGAATGAGATTGTTGTGTATCTTTACTGTTTGTTTCCCCTCAGATTGCTTATTTAGATAGCTTTTACCATCACTGAAATAAATAGATTCTGTGGATCTTGGAATTACAGACTTGGGCCTCTCCAGGTTGTATTGTCAAACTGAAGATACCCTCCTGTAACTGCTCCCGCTGTTTGTACACCAGCTGCACACTTGCTCTGGGGATCCATTTAGCGTCTTCTCAAAGAGGATTGTGGCAGTTGGCCCAAATCATGCTCACATTCTTTGAGATTTTTTTTCCTTTTAAACACATGATCATGTTTTCATAGCATTCTTACTCTGTACCTTATTTCTCTGAAGTAAATCTCCTCTGGGATGTTTCAGATTTGTTTTACTTTTCTGATATAACAAAAATTCTACGTTTGTTAATGTTTGAGGCATGTCTTAATTTTATATTTACTTGTCATGTATAATTCCTAATATGACAATTCTATAGAGAAGACTAATTGTGGATCCATTAATTGATGGCACTTGAGATAGAAGAAAATGACCATATTCAACAGTGTATTGTTAAGTCTAGAAACAAATTACTACCACAGCTGCCTCACTGAATAGCCTCACATGATGTGTCTGATTGGAGCTAGATGGCATCAGATCAATAAATACAGAATTATTGTAATTGAAATAGGTTTTAAAATTTAACAAATAAAAGCCTTGGTTTATAATCTTATTACATTTTCATGAATTCTAGTCATTAGTGTGGATTATTCTTCAATAGATGGAGCAGGATTTCTACTACTCCATCTGTTTCCTGCAAAGTATATGATTCTCATTTTTGGATAGGTGGTGCTGACTTTTTACAAATAGAATAAAATGCCCATTTTCAAAATTATCTTCCTAATGTGTTCTAAGTTAAAGTAATAGTTGCCTTTTCACATCCTCCTAATATGTTACTTAACAAGGTCACAGAAGATGTTGGCATAGGTATATATGTGTATTGGATATGAGAATGCTGACTATGGAAAGTGGGGAAAAATAAGAATAAGGGAGTTTATGCTAGGAAAGTAGGGAAGGGTAAAGGGTGAAGGGTGGATACTGCCCAAGCCTGGGCACCTATAAAGTATAGAAGGTGTGGGTGCTGACCCACAAGTATATGTGAGTGCTAGTCTCTAAAACCATCTGGCTTAATGCATTTATATGAGCAAATTAGAGATGTAAATGTGGCCATGCAGGATTAATCACGCACTGTGCTGCTCTTTGCTAGTCTTAGTGCCAGATCACATTTCATATTCTTGGTACTCTGTATGATTTCTTTAGATTTATTACTTTTGTTTGCTATACCATATCTTATACAGAATTAATGCTATGTAGTGAAATTTTTTGATGTCTGTACCCGTAATGCAGAGGGAAAATCCCAAGGGGAAAGAGGAAATAGAGCATCAAATCAGCATTGTTTTCTTTTATTGCTCAAATGCTACCTCAAATCTTTAGTAAATTTACTGCTCTCTTTATGTTGAGAATATCTTGGCATTCTTTGGATAATCCTATATTTTCTGGAATTTTTCTAGTTGATGCCCTCATGCCAAGAGTTGGGAGACTTTTTGTGAGAAAATGTAAATTTGCTTGCCTGAGGTAACAAGTTAAGTCCTGGTGCTCAGAAACAATGAAATGTTGATTATCACTGTGGCAGAAATTGCTAGCTCTTCCCTAATATCCACTTCTTTTTCTTCCTTAGCAATAAACTGTGCAATTATTAACTGACCTTTGGCCTCCCAGAACATCAGCTGCATTACCCAACCTTGTAGCTAGGGTATAGTCATAAAACTAAATTCTGGCCAGTGGGATGTAAGCAGAAGTGTCAAGTACAATTTCTAGGACATATCTTTATAGGGAGGAATGTGCTTTTCTTCTGTTCTCTTTCCTACTTCCTTTCTCTTCCTGGCTGGAATGTGGACGTGATGGCTGGTACTTAAGCAACAATCTTGGGCTGTAGTCAGAAGCTATGTGTCAAGGGGTAGAGGGCAAAATAGAAAACTAGGTCTCTGATGATAGCTGTGATGATATATCAATCTTGTATTTCTGATGTCTGGACTTTGTTAATATCAGAGAAAATTAAACTCTCTTAGTTAAGCCACTATCATTTTGAATTATCTAAGACCTG
>NW_012145634.1:2202072-2208643 GCF_000956105.1 Propithecus coquereli
CTCTTGCTCAGGCTGGTTTCGAACTCCTGAGCTCAAACAATCCACCCGCCTTGGCCTTCCAGAGTGCTAGGATTACAGAGAAGTTTATATTTCTTTCAATTCAACATCTTCTGACTTAGGCCTGGGTATAATACTGACTTAAGACAAATGGCCTCTTTTTGTATCACTTAAGAGAGTATCTTTCAGGAATGAAGGTATTTACAGGTATCCCTTGATAAGTGAATAAATGCCATGATGAAAATTTTATTGCAAAAGGAAATTCTATGTATTTAATCTTATCATATAACTGACATTATATTCATTTATTCAATAGATATTTAATGAGTACCTAATATGCTGGGAGCCGTTCTAAGGACCGGACTTAGAGCGGTGAACAATACAGATAGTACTCCATAAAAGCTTACAAACTGTTGGGGGTCACAGAGGTTAAAATTAATAATGGAATTTCAAATTATAGTAAGTGGTTTGAAGAAGACAAAGCAGAGTAATAGGATATGTAGTAATTTGGGGAGGGTAATTTTGGTCATGGATGTCTCTGAGGACTTGCTATTTAAAAAGAAGCCTTGTGGAGAAGGAAACACCTATTTTGGAGGAAGAGTATTCCAGGCGGACATAACTGCAATTACCAAGGTCATGAAGGAGGCACAAGAAGGCAGGTATGGCTGCAGCATAGTTAAGGGAAAGTGTGATAAGAAATGAGGGTGAAAGTAGAGGCTAGATTATGTAGGACGTTATGGGCCATGGTAAAGGGTTTGGATTTTATCCTTCGTGCAAAGGAAAGCCTTAAGTGGGTCTTTAAACAGGGGAAATGCACAATCTGATTTTCATTATGGAGAGAGCATTCTGGCTACATGGAGAGATTGCATCACAGGAGACAGAGTGGAAGCTATAGTAGTAGCCCAGATAATAATGATGGCATCTGTGGCTAAAGAGGAAGGGACAGAGGTAATGAAAATGTGGCAGGATTTTGATTAGGTTTTGTAGAGAGAGAGTTGAGGACTTGCTAGTGGATTGGATGTTGAGGGCCAGGAAAGGAGAGGAATCTAAGGTGACTGTAAAGGTTTTGGCCTGAGCTGCTGTGTGAATAGAGATGCCATTAATTGAGATAAAATAAAACTGAAGAAGGACCAGATTCTTTGGCTATATAAATCTGAGATGTGTGTTAGACATCTTAGCGAAGACATTGAGTAGGCAATTATTTATACAAGTCTGGAGCTTTGTAGAGAGATAAGTATTTGAGACATAAATATGGGATTCATGAATTAAGAGATGGTATTTAGAGGCTTGAGACTGGCTGAGATCTCAGAGGGAGTAATTATAGAAAGAAAAGAGGGCAGAAGACCTATGGATATGTTCACACAAGAAAAAATTGTGTTCTAATACAAACAAATGTCCCTGTGCATCACTCAGGGTTCCGAGTTGCAAGTAACAGAAAGCAACTGTGACTGTTTTAGTCAAAAGGGGACTTTATTGAAAAGATGTTCGGTGGCTTATAGAATCATTAAGAAGTCTAATGAATCAGGTTTAGAAAATGGGCAGAAGCCAAGAGAGAGCAGATTATCTGGATCTCATCCATAATGATACAGAGCAACTGTTGTACCCTGGATGCCAGAGCTTGAACCACCACTGCTGGAGCTGGATGTAGGATACCCTTATGAGATCCACTGGCACTGATGACCCTAGAAACTGGATGTTACTGTGGCTACTGCCAGAATAAATTCTCTCTGCTGCTATTCTTTGTGTCACTTGCTTTAATTCAATGTTCTGGCAAAGAACTGGGCCTAGGTATTGTGTCTTCATCTTAGCTCAGGTGGTGGGGGAAAATAATTATCTGAACTTTCTGGTTGCTATCATGAGAGATATTCCCCACATTCCATCAAGACTTAGATAATGGGAAAGTCCTCCAAAACATAGCATAGGAGTTTAGATGAAAGGCAGTTCAACATAAAAATGCCCCCCCAAAAGAAGACTATGGTTATTCTCTCATGTCATGACCATATTTCAGTTCTGTGACTGCTTATAAATTCATAATTTTGATGTTGAGCAATAAGTCATTAGAGGCCTCCAAATAGACCTCAAGAATAATATTTTACCATACTGATTTTCTTTTCCTACAACCTCTTTCCTGTCCCAGGATTGAGAAGAGACTCACTTTCCTTTGTCTGTTTCTCCATAGCTAGAGAAATATAGCCTCTTCTGGTTAAAACACACATGTAAACACACATGTAAGCCCCCAGTTCAAGCATCTTTCTTAGGTAAAATCTACATATTAAAAAAAAAGTATACATAACCACTACCACTACATATTCAGGGTTTTTAAAAGAAGGTTACTAAATTCAGAGCTATGTATTCTGGCCCAAATGTCTGATCACTAAATCTATTCCAGGTAAGTTTTAATTAAAGATAACATAAACTAAAAATTTCCCCTTTTTGGTAAATTTCCTAACAGCAAAATTACACAGGCTCTATAGCTACCTGGTAGAGAAAAATAAAAAGATTGTAGCACAAGATATTATAGTCCATTAACCTGCTTTATATAAGATAATTTATAACACAGGCATAGCATTCTTATGATAGAAGGATTAACTGCTTGGCAAAGAGTACAATTAAAGTACAGTATGTCCTCACTTAACATCATTGATAAGTTCTTGGAAACTGTGACTTTAAGCAAAATAATATATAATGAAACCATTTTTTCTCATCAATTTTATAAAGAACAAGGTTGAAGGAAAGACATTATTTGAGGACCTGTTGTATGTCGCTTTGCTTGTAAGTTGCCATTTCCAAGAACCTATACATGACGTTAAGTGAGAACTTGTATATTTCCAGGCTACCACACGTCCTTTTATAAGCATCACTGAAAAATGATTGAATGCTGGCCTTTTACAGTGAGTGGTAGATTTTGTTGTCTTCCTTCAAAGAGTATTGAACTTTGCTCTGAGAGATAGTTAAGTTACTTGCAGATTAAGTTTGCTTCTTTCAAGGTTTGTTTTTAAGCTTTGTTAGGGCAAACTGAGAGTACACTTTATTCTGGGCTTTCTGCAAAGACATGATCTTTCTGAGGTCTCCACTGAATGTCCCAGGTGTTCAATGATGTCCCTCCACCCTGGCTGGTTGGAATTTGAAAGTCTTGCAGCTCTGAACTTTGGCAATTGTTCAGCTTATAGCTTCCCTTTGCCTTGCCATGTGGAGTTTCACCCTATGTTGGCCAACATTCAGCCAAAACTCAAGGGAACCCCTGGGCTGATTTTTGAAGTCCTTGTTGGTATAGCCCCTTCCAGTGCTTTACTCTCAATGTTTGAGCTACTTTGTCCTCCTCAAACTCTGATCTGTCTCCTCAACCCAACAAGACCATTGTGCTCTGCTTAGGATCACTTTCCTGCCCTGTGGTCTGGAAAGTACCTCCAGGCAGAAAGGCAGGGTGATCACTGGGCTCATCTCATTTGTTTTGCTTCTCTAAAGGTTACTAGTACAATGCTTCCTGTTGTTTGGAAAGCAATATTTTTCCTTTATTTCATCCCATTTTTTAGTTGTGTCAGGAGAATAAGCCTGGTCCCAGTTGCTATGTCATGGACAGAAGCAGAAGTCCTATTAGAAAAATGATTATACCACTGAAACACATGAGCATTAATTCTGGTACCTTGTGGTCCTTAAAATATAATCAGTACAAAATCCATGGTGAAGAAAGAGAAAAAAAAAATCGAGGTTAGCATCATAAAATAACAACTATAATAATAATGCTAAACATATAGGATTATTCTATGCATAGAATATATTATGTGTATATATGTGTGTGGATAATTACATATATAGTTTAATCTTCCCAACAACCATGTTAGGTAGGCACTATTATTATCTCCATTTACAGAGTTAAAAATTGAGATACAGAAAAAAAGAAGTAACACAAGGACACACAGGTGGTGAATGGCGGATCTGGGGTTTGAACCTGGCAGTATTGGCCAAATAAAAATTGCTGCCTCAGGAAACTGGGTAGGTCTCCCATCCCATCTGGGCAGTGAAGTGGGTTGTATTTAGAAGAATAACATTGCTCAAGACTCTATTTTGTCCCTTTCTTTCACTGTCTCTAGTTTTAATCTTCTCATTTCAAACTCCATCCCTAGAAGAATTTTTTTTAACTGAAAGCTTTATATATATCATCATGTGAATGACCCTCCGTCTCTTTATAGCTACATCTATCTTCTATCAATCAATCAATATCTATATCAGTAGATATCCTTCACTCTACTAGACCAAACCTCTGCCTACCTACTTCACATCCCTGTGTCTTTCCTATTAGTACCTCAGACCCTACAAGTCTCAAACTGAATTCAATATCTGTTTTTTCTGTGATCCATACTTCAGTTAGTAGAGTGTCTCTTTTCCTGAAAGATGGTGAAAAATTTGGGGATCACCTGTAAATTCTTCCCTCTCTGTCCTTTTCATGAAACAAGTTCTTAGGACCTGTTTTACTTGTGAAATGTTTGTCAGGAAGGTTCTTTTTCTGTTTCTGCCACCTGAATTCAAGACTTCCTCATCTCTTATCAATCTATGCAACAGAAAGTTATTTGGCCTTCCTGTCTTTATTGTCCTCCTTTTCTTTCTATCCTCCACAGTACTTGCAGAATTATCAGCATAAAAGTAAAATACAATTGCCAATACCATAATTAAAATCGTGTGCTGGCTCATCATACTACTCTAAGTCAGGAGTTAAGAGGCTTTGAAGTCTGACTGGCTTGAGTTTCCTTTCTACCACTTTCTAGCCATGGTAAGTTTGGAATTTACTTAACCCTTTATCCTTAGATTCCTCTCCTATAAAATTGTCATAATAATAATTCCTCCTCAGGAAAGTGTTAGGAAGATGTTATTTCAATGAAATAAAAACTGTTTAAAATATTTCAGTGCTTGGCACATACTTAATAAAAGATAGCTATTGTCATTACGGTTAAGAGAATAGCATTCACAGCTTTCCAAACTTAACTCTACTACAGCTTGCCTTGCATATAGGTTTTAGATCTATTATCATCAGTTCCAACCTTTTTGGCACTAGGAACCGGTTTCATGGAAGACAATTTTTCCATGGATGTTGAGGGTGGAGGGGGTAGGCAGAGCTCAGACAGTGATGCCAGCGATGGGAAGCAGCTGTAAATACAAATGAAGCTCAGCTCTCTTGTTGGCTGCTCACCTTCTGCTGTGTGGTCCTTGCTTCCTAAGTTTCATGGAACACAATTTTTTTGTGGGGGTAGGGGCCGGTGCTCTGCAGCGGGTCCCTAACACGGGGTTGGGGACTGCAGATCACTTGCTAATGTGGCCCCCATTTTTATACCTCCATGTTTTGGCTCATGTTGTGTTCCTTTAATATGGAACCTCCCATCCCCAACCCTTTAAACCCTGCTTGTTGAAAGAATACTGTGTAACCTCTCCTGTGAAACCTTTCATAGTTACCACAGTCAGAATTACTCTTTAGGGCTTCTTCAGTCTTAATGAGAGAATATGTCATTAGTTACTGTGTTCTTCAGCACTTAGCTTGGGCTCTTAGAGTCAGACCAATAGCAAGATGAGTTAACGTTAGCTGCTATTGTTATTGTTGTTTATTTGTTGTGTACTGTCTTCTTTAACCTCCACCAGATTGCTATCTTCTCAAGGGCAAAATCATCTGATTTATTTTTGTCTCCTCTCACAGTGCCTAGTGTAGTCCCTTGTACATAATGAGTACTCTGTAAATGAGTGTTGAAGTTAAAGGGTGGAATTTCAGCCTCTCTGGAGCTACCTGATGGTGGAAAGAGATGAAGTGGGTACGGTTAGAGGTGATCCTCTTTGGATATTGTGGAGCAATCTGCAGTAGCTTCATGCTAGGTAGAATGGGAGCATGGTCCTCCTGCATCAACTGGGCTGAGTGGCAGAATTCTTACTGTAGTGAGTTATTTTCGTTTTTTAGCCTTTATATTCTCAAAGTACCCAATTGTGCGAAATATCACTAATAAGGCAATATTTTTTTGTGTCAAATATACTTCTACATTTGTCCCTTTATTTTCTTAACATTTCTTTAGATACTTGAAAATAATTTTTAGGTCTTTAAGAAAATTAATGTATTTTCCAAACACTGTTTCACATTGAGTTAAATATTCTACTTCTAAAATACAGTAAATGTAAATAAGTATGAGGCTAGCTTTTTCAGGCATTTACCCTGTGATCAATGTCAGACATATCACTCCTTAGGAAATCTTGAAATTCACAACAGTGAAAAAACGTGTGTTTTTTTTCATTCATTTTCCTCTTTCTTTTGTTCAGATTGAAATAGACAAATAGTTATTGAGGAAAATACTATTTTAATAGACTGTTTTACAGTGTATGCTTTTAGGGAAGTGATTTGCAAAGTGCTATTTAAAAAATGAAGGAAATGTAAAAATGCCTGCAGATCTGGGAAAATGTGTTCTTACTGTTTGATGTCGGATCTTTAAAACAATAATGTTGGCCGGGCGTGGTGGCTCACGCCTGTAATCCTAGCACTCTGGGAGGCGGGTGGATTGTTTGAGCTCAGGAGTTCGAGACCAGCCTGAGCAAGAGCGAGACC
>NW_012145634.1:2210393-2221772 GCF_000956105.1 Propithecus coquereli
GTAGAGACGGGGTCTTGCTCTTGCTCAGGCTAGTTTCGAACTCCTGAGCTCAAGCAATCCGCCCGCCTCGGCCTCCCAGAGTGCTAGGATTACAGGCATGAGCCACCGCGCCCGGCCACCATTCATTCTTTTATTCCATAAATTTGAGTACCTCTTCTGTGCCAGGTACTGTTCTAGGCACTTGGGATTGCAAAGTTGAAAAAGACAAAATCCCTGCCTCTAATATTCTCATACTTAAGCCTTATATTTTAGGTAGGTTAATATTTTGTACTTTGAATATGTCTTACATATGCCTGCCTCCTTTGCTCACACTATTCTCCTTTTTCTCTTTCTTTCATTGTTTTATTCAACAAATATTTATTGCTTGCCTACTGTATGTCAGACATTGTTTGCTGGGTGTTGGGACTATAGCAGAGTAAAGTTCCTGCTTCCTTAGAATTTATGTTCTTGTGAGGTGAATAGACATTTTATAAATAAACAAATACGTGTATGTGTGTGAGAAAGAGAGACTGTGAGTGTGTGTGTGAGTCTGTGAGACATAAGGGCTATGAAGTAAAATGTAGCAGCATGAGGGTCTTGGTGCTATTATTTTAGGTGGCATGGTGAGAGATAGCCTTTCTAATAATATATTTGAATGGAATCCTGAAGGACTGAGGGAGGGAGCCAAGAGGAAGAGTGATCCAGGAAGAGAGCACAAAAAGTGTGTGCTTGGCCTGGTCAAGGGACTGTGACAGGGCAGTATGGCAGGGGATGAGTAAAGGAGTTGGAAGAGTGTAAAAGGTGAGCTCAGCAGGGTAGAGGGGTCCAGATCCTGAAGGGCATTACAGACTATGATAAGCACGTTGGCTTTTGGCTCCAGACTTAGTTATATCTTCTCTGAATTTTTGCTTGAAGTTCCTTTGTGAAGCTTTCCTTGACCATCCCTGTTCATGATGATTTCTCCTAACTCCTGGAGTACCCGTTGACCAATAACTCATTTGTTGTTTAACTGACTAAGGCAGTGAGTGCCTAGTTGTCTTCTTATAGGTCTTCCGTTCTGTCCTAACTTCTTTGTAACCTTGTCTAGCATAGGGACTTGGTCTTATACCTTTCTATCCTATATGATGCTTTGTACCTAGTTGGTACTTAATATATGTTTGTTTTATGAAGCCCTAGCTGTAGATGTCAGCAACAGGAATTTGAAAGTGATGTCTAAGAAAGAAGTAAGGAGACTGGGTGATAGATTACACATAAGAAATGATATTAAACTTTTAGTTCGTGATCCTGGAAGAATAATGCTGTTATAGATATACAAAGGAAAGTTGGGAAGAGAAGCCGGTTTTGGGGTAGATTGATCAATTTGGTTTGGAATTTATTGAACTTTCTATGCTAGTAGCATATCTGTTAATAAGTGAGGTTGTCCAGAATGATTTAGATATGTTAGAATACACACAGAGTATTGCAGTTATTTGTGACTGCTGCCTGCAGTTATGTCATCTTCTCAAGAGGAAGGGCAGCTTCTTACTCATATTTCTAGTACTTGAATAGGGACTGGCCAATAAAAGGTGCTTTAGTCATTGGTACTTAATAAGTTTATTGATACGAGGGAGAAGGTTGGCATGTAACTGTGATGCATGTCATAAAAAAGGCATAAGCTCTGAAAAGGTCATTATGGGTCTGAATTTCAGCCCCACCATGTTGTATATGTGTGGTTTTGGTTGAACAAAGAAATCTCAGTGTCCTCATCTGAAAAATGGAACAATAAGACCTTCTTTGCAGGTCTGTGAGATAATGAATGTAGGTATGGGTTCTAGCATAGACTGGTGTCTCAATAAATAGTACCATTCAGCTAAAATTGTTAATATTATTCTTATAAAGATAATGCTTTCCCTATTGAATTTTAGATTCTCAGGCTTGGGGAAAAATCTCAAAAGTAATCCCCGAGTTAACTAATTGTTTTAGGTGTTTTAATGACATAATTATAATCTCATACAGTTATTGATCAATCTGCATATAATCTCATACATTAGCCAATCCTGGCAATGCATATAGAACACGGAGAGTAATAAATTAAATATTTTTGGAACATTGACCTCATAGTACATAAGTTACTATTATTATGTACTTCAGTTGGTATTCTGGTAGTGTACACTACCTAGTATGTTCCCAGATATCAAAACAGCTTTATGGTGGGATAGGAATTGATAGACATGTTGGATGATGAATAATAGCAGAATTACATAGTATTTTATATTTGTAGATGGATCTCCTTAAATAGGATGGAATAATTTCACAGAAGTAGTAAACTCAATCCCCATACCAGTATTTTTATAGTAATAAAATTAGTGCTAAATTTAGAGAAACAAGTAAAATCTATTAAAGTTAATTTGGGGGCAAAGTTCTTGATTCAAATTTTTTATTCTGTCAGTTACCTCAAATCTTTTTTCTTCAAATCAGAAATTAAAGTCTTTGGCTTAGAGTCCTTTCCTTTTCCTTTTTTTCTCTTGATATAACTCACAAATCGAAGTATACCTTTTGAAATGGTTTCCTAACTGTGTAGGTCTCCTTCAGCTCTGATTCCTTAGGAGCTGTTGGGTGCCTCTGAAACTGCATGCTTTACTTTTTGTGTTGGAGCAGATGTCGTGGCACTAAGACCCAGAAACCGTTTGCTCTGTGTGGCTGGAGCTGGGCAGGCTGTGTTCGCATTGAAGGGAAGGAAGTCATTAGTGCAGACTGAGCTGTGGAGTTGGGTTCTTGCAGGATATCCTTCCAGCCTTTCCCCCACTAAGGTTCTTGGGAATTAAAAAAAAAAAAAAATCTAAACACACAAACCAAGTTTTCCTATTTACAGTGTTCAGGGAAGGTAGGCATTTCGGGAAGGGCAGATCCTTTCCCCAAGTTATCCAAGAAGGAAGAGAAAACAGCGTCAAGAAGCTCTGATTACAGATCTTTGGAATTTTCTTTGCTAAATTTTACAAACGAGAAATACACCCAGAATTTTGGGAATTGCTCCAGGCTGCGCGTGAGGGTTTGATTGCTTGTCTAATCTTTTTTGAGAAGAGGAGAATTCGCCAAAAGGGGTTTGGATGGCAGGAGCCCGACTGGGATTCTGTAGCAGCTCGCGTTCTCAGTCTCTTCTCTGAGTGAGGGTCTCTGCTGCCAGCTTGGAGACCCCCTGCCGCAGGCTCCTTTTGCAGGCGCCGGCCGGGAAAATGCCCCGCTCTGGCAGCTCTGGCGGGAGTACGCCGGTGGCTGCTGGGACTTCCTAGCCCGCTGGGAAGTGTGTTCGTGGTTTGGGGATACTTTTCATTGAACTGAAGGCGAAAAGACTGGACTTTCCTGGGTTTTTTTTACCTTCGCAGTGAATATGGGAAAGAATTAGGGGGTGGGAGGGAGGCAGCATGACTTGCAGTCGCCGCTGCCCTGCATCTGCCCCCAGCCCCCAGCCAACATCTTGATGTTCCACGTATCGGCTGTACAAATATGATGAAATGGCAGCCCCGGAAGAAGGTAAGTGTCCCGGAGTGGGGACGGGGCCCCAGTGCCAGACCTAGGGAACGGTGACAGGGGGCAGTTGCCCTCAGGTCTCTCCACCCCTTGTGTAGTTCGCTGGACTAGCCGGTCCAAGCAGCCCAGGTCCCTTAGGGACTTGCTCCAGTCCCGTAGGGACGAGTTACCAAGTCCGGTCTGCGTCCACTGCCTTCTAAGTTTTTTCCTCTTGGTATGCCTGGACCCTCAGGGTGATCAGGGTGACAGCTGAGAAACACCCGTTTGCTTTAGAAGTCCTGTGGAGACAGCTAAACGATTAGCTTTGTGGGAGCCAGCCAAGAGCTGCCAGGGTCTAAGGACTCAGTGTTGCCTGTTTCCTGGGGGCCATTGGGGGCTGCACCCTCGACACATTCCAAGGGCCCCCGCAGGTGGGTGCTGTAACACCTACTTCCCCAAGGGGTTAATAGGCTCGGAGCCGCTGGCAGCTGCTTCCCCAGGGCCCCGCTGGGGGGCGAGCAGCCCCAGCACAACCTCCCAGCAGCTGGTTCCTGGGCTGGGGCTGCGGGGCCTCCCGCCCGAGCGCCTGGGGCCGGGCCACGGCTGGGCTTTCGGCCCGCTGGGCTCCCGGCGGCCTGGTGGGCCCGTGCGAGTGTGCGCGCCGGCCATTGTGCACAGGCGTGTGTCTGCGTGTCAGCGTGCACCAGCGTGTGTGCATCGATCGTGGGGAAGGGGGGAGGGGACACTTTGCTTTTTGCGAGATTATTTCCTAATATGGCTCCTTTGTTGAGAATTCAAGAAAAAAAAATCCAGTGGTTCTATCAAAATAAATTACTATTGGTCCCAGAAATAACGTTTCTAAATGTGGGGCTGGTTCCTACCCCAGGACGTTGAGGGAGAAAGACAGCTTTCTTCAAGTTGTTGGCAGCTGTACGTTTGACTAGGGCTCCCTTTTGCTAACTTGTCTGACTGCCCCTGTTAGGTGAACCCAGTGGTTCACTGCATAACAGGACTTTTTTTTTTTTTTTTAACTTCAAATACCTCATTTGGACATGGTTTTTATTGACATTCTTCTGAAGGAAAACATAGCGAACTGAATGTGCTGTGCCCCTCCCCAGCCGTGACCTGTCTCTGTTAGCAGCTGCCTGGTGTTTTATTTGAACTAACTAAACTGACTCTTTCTTTGTGGCATGATGTGTGATACCGTGTTTTGCATCAGAGCTGAAATAGAAATCACATGTGGTGTGAAGTGCATGAGAAGATATTGTGCATTTGTTTTATTGCTAGAGAATCTAACAAACCTGGCTTCAATGTAGCCTGGTGAATTGAAAGGTTTTCTTTGATACCTAATTGGTGTGATTTTTGTCCTCTGACATTGTATCTTTTGTACCTCATACTGAAGTCAAGAATCTCTTATATATTAGTTCTTATCATAGAGCTTCTTTCAGTGAGATTGGTATCATTTACTATGGTTGAGAGATCCATGTATTCCCCACCCCCATCTCCAAACCCTAGTAAAAACAGTTAGGATGGGGAAAACCCATAGAAGAAACCATATAATTATGCAATTTAAACAGATGCTGCATATTCCTAAAGTCCTCCATTTCTCCTATATTTGTAAATTGCATATTTATGCCTAGTTTTAAGATGTCTGCAAACTGTACATTCATAAATGTCTGTTTTTTCTATTTTACCCAATATGCAGTAACTCATGTGGTTATGACTGTGGAAACCCCTCTGGGTACTGGTATTGCTTGAACCACGGAAGTATTATTCTTGGCAGTCAGGTAGATTTCTGGACTCTGGAAGATTCTGTTTCAAGTGCTAGGATTCACTCTGCAGTATTTACTCACTCTGTGATGCTTAAATTGCTATACCAGAAGGTTGTATTTATTCACTGTATTTATAATCTCAAATCATCATGTTATAAGGATCTAGATATAATTCTGAAGAGTTTATAGAAGATTAAAAAATAAGCTGAGCCATTAAATACTGTATGATTATCTGGTAGTGGCTTGAGAACAATTCTTGCTTCTGCTACATTAGAAATGGAAGCTTCTTTGGAAGAGACCCCGTATCCAACTCTGATAGGGCACCAATAAGTCTTTATAAAGATTAAGTTTATTTTCTTACTCTTGCCAGAATACTCACATGATCAGATCATCACCATGGTTTCTGGCTGGGTCTGCTAGCACATTTGTAGCGGTACAGTCACATGCCATGTGTTTTACCAAACTGTTTCATAAAAACCATTTACACTACAGATGAAAAGTAATCCTGCATTGATGTGATTTTAACAAAGCTAGGAAGATCATACATAGAATGCTGCCCCAAGCAGCATTTGTGGTAGCTTGTTATCACGATGTCCTGTCAGCCACTACTAGTTTTGGCTTTTCTAAATGCGATGCTCACTATAAGAGAGTGACTATAGGTTCTAGATTTCTTCGTTTCTCACTGAGCATGCAGCTGGGGTATATGATTGAAGGGGAGCTCTTTCCTTCTCTTTGCTTACTTGCTAGGTTAAACTAAGTTCTAAAACAAGCTTTTTAAACATGTGAGTCTGGAGAATTCAGTTAGAGTCTGCTACCTTTATACAAAGAAACCATCAGAATAAGATTAATCATATTCTGCCCCCAGGACCAGTGTGGAGCTTAGGACCCAGTCTTACAGGGCACAATGGGTCTCCTACCAATTGCCATGTAATTTCCTTACAAAGAAAAAGTCACAAGAATATACTTATATCTCCAAACTCATCCAGTTGTATATATTAAATATATACAGCTTTTTTTATGTCAATCATACCTCAATAAAGTGGCTTAAAAAAAAACAAGATTCTGAGTGGTTGTCCTGATTTCATCACGGTAAGAATGGCATTTGATATCATACAAACAGCAGCTACAATTTTAAAAGCGTCTGCTCTATGCTAGTCATCTCTTATTGGTCTGTATGCATTTATTTAATTCTTATCCAAGAAGGCAGTAGGTGTTATAATTTGCCTTTTACAGGGAAGGAAACTGAGGTTTAGAGGGGTGAAGTGACTTATCCAGAGTCACACAGCATGGTAGGGTCAGAGCTAAGAATGGACCAGGCTTTATTTACTTCAAAAATGTGTTCTTTACCATTGTACTCGGGAACTTTGATGACCAGGGCTCTTTATCCAAGAAAGATAGAGCTAAGAAGATCCCAATAAATGAAATTTAGGCATAGCCTTGCTCCCTTACTTCTGGATACCAGCACCAGGATGCTCTTCTCCCCCTTCCCCTTTCCTTTTAAAGAAACAGTGATTTTACCTACCTCTGAATTTTTGGAGCTTTTAAAATACTTTACGTGGATAGTCTTTTATCGATTGTAATCCTTTTATCTCTTTTTGCATATATCTCTGTCTCTTTATATATATATCTAGCCTCCTCGTGATACTTCGAACTCCTTGAGTTCAGGAACCATGTCTCACATCTCTTTTTTGGTGCCAAGGGTAATACAATTGCTCAAGAAGTATTAATATTTATTTGAACAAGAGTGATTACTTCGTAAAACCTGTATTTTTAGACTTTCTTATATTTCAGTTGATTCATAGATATTATACTGTAGTGGGTTATTAAAGAAGACCAGGGCCAGGCACGATCCATCACACCCGTAATCCTAACACTGGTAGGTCCGGGAGGGAGGATTGCTTGAGGCAATCCTCGAGACCAGCCCGGACAACATAGCAAGACCCTGTCTTTACTGAAAAACAAACAAACAAACAAAATAATTAGCTGAGCATGGTGGCATATGCCTGTAGTCCTAGGTACTTGGGACGCTGAAGTGGGAGGATCACCTGAGCCCAGGAGTTGGAGGTTACAGTGAGCTATGATCATGCCACTGCGCCCCAGCCTAGGTGACAGAGTGAGACTGTGTCGCTTAAAAAACAAACAAACAAAAAGAAAAGAAAACCAGAATATTTTGTCACTCACTTTTAGTCTTTTGCAGACAATATCAGGATGAGGGCAGCTATACTCTGTGCAAAATCTCAAAATCTCAGTGGAAGTCATGGTTAAGACACAGTACCAGGCTCTGTAGAAGAGGCTCCAGATCCAGTGTCATGATCCTTTTATTCACATAACCTGACTGGCCTGGCAAAATATACTTCCCTTTGTTTTTACCTAAAGAGGTTATCATGCATCACATTATTTTTATATCATGTATTTGCAGAAATGATAGTAATTAAAATGCTCATCTCATAAGAACATGTTTGTTTACAGTTCTGAAGCTATTTCTACTCTTTAAAATCCAAAGATTAGTGTCAGATAACACTATGTAAATAAGACTGCAGTCAAAACCTTCAGGAGAGCTGCTGCTGATTGGATTTTTTTCATTGCTTATCTAATGTTATTTTACTGTTCACACATAATAAAAGATCATTAATAGGAATATGTCACATAAGCTACATTAATTATGTCATTTGAGAGTCATATGATATATTTATCTTGTTACACTTGTCACGTTAATAAAATGTGAATCTGTCTTCTTAAATGACTTCTCTGATGGAGTTTCATTTAAAAAGCTTGTTTGGAAGCTCACTTGTGAGGATTATGTCCTGTAAATTTGTGTCTTGGAGTAGCTTATTTTACAAAGGAATGTGTTTCAAATCCCTACGCTTGCTCTATAATGAAGTGTTTTGTTTCTGGATTGTAAGGCTAAATCTCAAATTTTAATACCAAATTACTTAGTTACCTACTTGGATCCTGTGTTAGTTGATATTATCATATTATTCATTTTGGGCCACAATTTGTTTACTAATTAAAATTAGACTTAAAAAATAAGCATTGTGGACAAGAGTAGTTATAAAGAGAAGTCTTAGAAATTTCATGATAAAGATTTTTCCGCGAATCCATTCTGTAACGCCATTCCCAGATCAGTGCAACCTAGAGACCCATGTTTTGGTTCTGGCACATCTCTTAACCCAAGTCCTTGGGCAGGTCATTTAATCTTTCTCACTTGACTCCCTACAGTCATAGTTTAGTACTTTATTATCACTTGCTGAATCTATTGCAAATGGCATCCTAATGACTTTTCTTTTTTCTGGTCTCTTTTTTCCCCCTTGTTTTCTCCCTTCTTATTCCTTCTATGTCATTGTTTAAAAAGCACACACCTCACATTACTCACCTTCTTAAAACCTTGCCCTATCTCTCCACTGTCTAGTAGAGGTCTCCAAAGTAGACAGGTGCACCTTGGGCTGAGGTGAGGGGTGGGTGGTTGTAAGAAAATAGTTTATGGGGAAAATCTGAGAACTTCTGTTTTCATATATTTTTTAGTCTAAAAGAATAAGAAATAAATGAAGCTTTCCTAATCTGATATGGTTTGTTGCTTATGCTCTCATTTCTTCAGAGGCCAAAGTGATTCTTCGTGGTGCCCACTTGTTCAAATCAGTCATTTGTTCACTTTCAGTATATTGTGGTGTATTGTATTTTCCATCATAAAGATCTGCCTTAGTTATTAATTTTATTAAAATTAAGATGAAAAAAGAAGACTATAGTATAGATTGTATAGTGATGAAAAAGATAGGCTGTGAAGCTAGATTGCTTGGGCTTAAATTCCCACTCAGCCTCTTAACAGCTGTGTAACCAAGCTACTTACCCCGGGGGTGGGGAACCTTGGAAGGCAGCATTAATTTAGCTGTAATTAAATAAGGCCACATTGAAGAAACTTCAATTAGATATACTTAAAAATGTACATTATTTTGTAAAAATCTAACTGCTATGTACTTAATAATTTCAAAAAATGAAAACTATTTGTTCATGTTAAAGCTAGCTAACCTTTTAATGACTTTGTGGTGTCTGCTCTTTGTTGGAAAGCTTTTGAATATGTGGTTACAGCGCGGAGGTCCGCAGTTTCAGTTGATTCTCTAGATGGGTATCGGTCGTTTGTGACCTTAAGGGCATCTTGATTTGGATTAGGTAGCAGAATGTAGATTCACAGCAATAAGTGGTTGAAAAGCAGAAAGCATTTTTCAGGCACGTTGCCATAGGCGTTGGGTATTCTACTGAAGTTTTCCATGTTTTAATTGGATCTTTCTTAGCATCAAACAATGACTTTAAAATGTCATCTACTGAGAGCTCAATCAGTTCCATTTGTAGTTCTTCAGGTGCCTTGGTGATATCAACTAGGTGAGGCTGAAATGCTAATTTGAGTGCGATGTCATGATTCTCAAAGTCAGCGAAGCTTTCCTTGTATCTCCAATTAATAGATCTGTAACAGGTGCGTGTTCTTCAAATGATTTGCATATATCATCCTGCTCATCAGTGACCTTTGCTAACTGGGGAAAATGCTCATCTGAAATTTCCTTTTGAAGAAGAATTGTTTTGAAAAAAGAGTTTTTTTCTAAATGCTTGGATTTTTCTCCATATATCATGTACAGACTTAGTTTTACCTTGCAAAGGAGTATTCAAGTTGTTTTGATTCGACATGATATCACACAGAAATGCTGCATTCTTGTAGAAATCTTCTTTCAATAATTCACATTGCTGATTCTGTTCTTCATAAAATTTAACTATCTGTTCTTGCAGAGATAAAATTTTGGCTAGCACCTGTACCTGCAATAGCCAATGCACTTTAGAAAGATACAGCAAATCCCCACTGAATACCTCATCATTCAACTTCAGCATGTTATGAAACAAGATTCCATGTTGTATTTGCAGGAATATAGTTAGCGATACTTATAACTTGTTGCAAAGTGTCACTTAAGATAGTAGCTTTACAATAGGGATTTTGCTGATGCAAGATACAATGAAAAGAAATGAGAGCATCAGTATTTGTTAATACCTTTTTTTTTTGTCTGTACAATAAACCCTTTATGTTTTCCTGTCATGGAAGGTGCACTGTCTGTACATACACTTGCTAAATTTACCAAATTCAGTCCAACTTTACGACATTTATCTTGAAAGTTGTTTAAGATACCTATTCCCCATGTTCTGTTCTCAAGAATGCCCAAAGCGGTTAACTTCTTTGTAGCAAAGAAAATCTTCTATTATGACCTGAATGAAGTATAAAACCTGTGCCGAGTCAGTAATATCAGTTGATTCATCTAAAGTCATTGAATAATATATATTTTACTTTTGAAGTATTGCATGAGGTTGTTCTGTTAAGTTGAAGGCTGATTCATGCTGCTGATCAGTTATGGTTCTCCTTGAAAGAGGTGGTTGTTTGTACTTTGAAATGTCGCTGGGGTCTAAGCATCATACAACTTTGACAATGCATTCTTTCACAATTTCTGCATCACTGAATGGCTTCCCTTTTTTCCCTGAATATCTAAGCTACTTTATAAGTTATTTCAGTGGTGTTATTTCTGGGTCTTATTGCTGCTTGAAAGATCTGTCTTTGCTTTTGCTTTTCATCTTTTAATTTCTGCAGTAGAATGTTTCACACCTCTCCTTGTAATTTAAAATATTTGTGGTCCTTATGAGTGTTATAATGCTGATGAACATTGAATTTCTTTAATGTTGATATTGCAGTATCACAAAGCAAGCAAATCATCTTATCTTTAGCAGAAACAAGGTAGTAGTGCAATTCCCAATCCTCATTAAAAAATCTGTTTTCTGCAGTGTTCTCTTTGTCTTCTTGACATGATGGGCTGTTAAGCAGACAGAATTAAAAAACACTGTTCAGGTGTGCAACTATTCACACATTCCACTTCAGAAAGAAACACAGTGCACTGTTGTCAAAGCTGATAACAGAATGGCACACTTGACCACCATAAACTCTCACCAACCAGCCTTGTGTGGTAGTGGTGCCAGTCAGGTGGAGGAAGTTAGAACTAAGTCACGAGCGTAGCAGGAGTCAATTTAGCTGTTACGGCTTACTAATGTTCTATTTGTGCCAGTCAACCTAGGAGGATTATTTGGTTGAAACTTATTTTATTCTTTGGTATTTTAAATA
>NW_012145634.1:2221826-2238699 GCF_000956105.1 Propithecus coquereli
TATAAAAGATGAACAAAAATATATTAATAAAAATAAAAGGATTTTTTCAGTAAAATTTGGATTCAGTCAAAAGGCCACACTCAAGGACCTAGGAGGCTGCAGGTTCCCCACCCCTGATTTAACCTCTCTATACTTCCGAGGTCTCAGCTATTTAATGTGAATGGTACCTAGCTCTTAGTGTGACTTTGAAGGTATAATGTAAAATGCTTACAAGAATGCCTGGCATATAAAAAGTGCTTAATACATTTTTCCTTATAGTGTGATGATATCCTACAGTCTAGCTGGACATGCCTCACCAGTTTTCTTTCTTCTACCTAGAATACCTTCTTCTGAAATTGCTTGCCTTCCTTTTGTTACTTGATATACCTTCAGAACTAACTCAACCTTCTCCTTATTAGTGAATCCTGCTATAAGCAGTTCTTCTATTGCTGAGCATAGTTGGTTACACCCTCCTTTGACCATACTTGTATAGGCCACAGTCATAGCCCTGTACTATCACTGTCAGTATGTCTGTCTCTATCAGTTTGAGGTTTGGAGGGCATAGATAGAGGAAGAGCTGAATGAATGAATGTTTGAATGAATTAATGCATTTATGGGATACGATGCACAGTGATCTTCAACCAGTTGGCAAGATACTTGGACATTTCCAATAACTTTGCCAGTTATTGGAAATGCTTAGCTTGCAAATTTATCACTATCCATTTCTCACCCTCTCAGAACACTGTATTGAATATAAGTGAGGGTGACTCATTACTAATGAAAGTGACTCATTAAAGGGATAATCTGAACTATGCACCTATTAAAAATAATGTCATAGTGATAAGGTGGTGGTTATGTAACAATGTGCTTGTACTAAATGCCACTGAGTTGAACACTTTAAAGTGGTTAATTTTATGTTATATGAATTTCACCTCAACTAAAAGAGAAAAAAAGTTACAATTATTTGTGATATATCTCACAACTAATCATAAGACATCAGTGTAGCAATGCCATGGTTGTAAACTACCAGAGTCAGTCTTTATAACTTTTAGCTCTAAATATTTTTTATTCTATAAAATTGGTGGGCAGTAGTCATCTATAGAAAACTACCTTCCAGGAACATTTGAGAAACTGGGAATAGTTGATAGACTTGATAAGAAGTGAAGGAAGTCAGTGATGAGGAAATCTGAGTTGGCACCTTTACTGTTCAGGAGCTAGCCAATAAACATTGCCAGTGTGAGAGGTACAGAGTTTAATTGGCCCAACTTCAAGAAAGGGCACCAGCAGCCACCTTCATTTTGCTAGTCAGTCACAGTGATGACATGCTGTGGAAAACACAGCGGAAGCAAGAGGAAACCTGAAATCCCGGCTGGCCTTGTCAGCTTTAGCTTCCACAGTGAATTCATTATATCATTAATAACAATGTATGTCTCAGCTTTAGGACTTTGCTTTTATTGATGTGCTAAAATCGTGTCGTTTTATTGAAAGCTATAAAAATTATATCATTTAACTGACATTCTCAGGATTTATATGAAGCTTTTGTCCTGAACTTTCTGTTAGTCCACCCTTTTTAGGTTTTTGTAGCTAAGAGGAGTTCTCACATTCTCACATGATTGAACCCTTTAACCGTATTCCCTTTTCAGCATACTTTGCCATTTAGAGTATTCTGTCATCGTTATTTTGAATATTCTGTCCTTTTTGCATGTACTTTAAATAAAGACATGACATTGTATCCTTTGACTTATACCTTCTATGTAATAAACTTAGCATTTTTAGAAAGAGTACATGAAATAAGATTGATGGCAATTGTCGAAGCTGCACGTAAGCTTTTTTGCTGGTAGATATCGCTCAGTTTGAACTATCAAAGAATGAAATTTCTCTAGCTTATATCTGGTTATGTAAGCCAATGTCCATTCATGAATGCACTCATATTCCAGCATCATTTACTTTGTGGAAGGTAATGTTTTAGATTTATGTCATCTAAATTGGGGGTTGGGGGTTGAGACTTGTGGAAGCACAGATATTGAGGCAAGTCTGAGTTATGGAGCAGACCTGGTGAAGTTGGGAGCCAGTAGGTCATTGTGGGAACTCATTGTGTTTGGACACATACTCTCCCAAACACCTGATATATATATAGACTTGAACCTAGAAAGGTGTTAGGGAGGGGTAGGGAAGGAGGAAACTCACAAGGAAAATTTGTTGCACGCTTTGGAATAAGTTTGTTAGAATTGTATATTGGCATAACAGCATTTATTAGATTATAAATAGCTTTTTATTGATAAATGATTCCTTATTCTGATGTGTCCAATGTTGGTGTTCCTTGTTTTAAGGAAAATAAAAATATAATATTTTAAATTTGAAAATAGGCTGATTGCTAACTTGTTTTATGTAACTGAGAAGATTGAATGTCCATTATACTTACCTAGGTCATATTTCATTGCTCTGACAATTAACTGTTGAGCATATTTTATATTTTTAGTATTTATAAATTAGCATAGATGGAATGCACGTACACAGTTTCAAGATTATGCTAGATTGTGGTATCTGCGAAAAGCCAAGGCCAAGATCTATTAGATATTTTGGGAACTGTGTGGAGTTGAGATTCTCAGACATAAATAAGATTGTTATGTTTTTGATTGAGGAGTAGAAAGAAAATGTCACAGTGAATGATGGTGGACCCACAATCATTTAGGTAGACTTTGGGTCTTTATTACTTAATAGTTTTTTTCCAACAGAGAGTGGACTGGAGAAAAAAAATAAGATGCAAGCCACTTTATTTTATTGTTAATAATTTTTATAAATATATTAGGTTGAACCATGTGAAATTGCTATGTGTGACCATCTTTGACCTATAAAAATAGAAATTTATTATGGTTCAACTAGTATTTGTGAGGAGGGTAGGAATGGTGGTAATAAATATTGAAAATAAGACTAAAATATGTTTGGGGGATGAATTTTAATATTTCATGGTCACTGTAGTGTCCATGGAAAATCATGACACTAATCTTTAATTTATCTATGTTGTTCTTGTGAATTTCCTGGTAACTCAAAGTAAATTCATTAACTACCAGCCTTTTAAAAATTTCAAACATTTTTTGAAGGTGAAATTAAAAAAATATATATGTTGGCTGGGCGCGATAGCTCACGCCTGTAATCCTAGCTCTCTGGGAGGCCGAGGCGGGCGGATTGTTTGAGCTCAGGAGTTCAAAACCAGCCTGAGCAAGAGCGAGACCCCCTCTCTACTAAAAATAGAAAGAAATTAATCGGACAACTAAAAATATATAGAAAAAATTAGCTGGGCACGGTGGCGCATGCTTGTAGTCCCAGCTACTCGGGAGGCTGAGGCAGAAGGATTGCTTGAGCCCAGGAGTTTGAGGTTGCTGTGAGCTAGGCTGATGCCACGGCACTCTAGCCCGGGCAACACAGTGAGACTCTGTCTCAAAAAAAAAAAAAAAAAAAAAAAAAAAATGTATATCTTTTGCCTTCTTAAAGAGAAGATACTAAGCATGATTTAACCTTCTCCTGATTACTCAGGGTTATCACAAACATGAATTATTCTAGTGCTGTAACACAGTAATCCTACAGTAGCTTTTAAAGAATGTAGAATTATTTGTTCCTGTACTGAATGACCACAGACTGATGTTTTGTTTCTTTTAATATAATTTTATGTCTTTTTTGTATAGTTTTTATTTTTATTTCCATGTTGCCCAAAGTAATTCTACTATTAAATATCACGTAGGTCTGCCAGTTATCTATTTATTAAACTAAGAAACCCAAAAGCTCCAATTAAAGGAGCTGATGCTTTTAAAAAGCTGCCAAATCAAACCTGACTGTATCAATATTAAATCTATTGGAATATTTTAAAACTTAAGAAAGCTCAGTTTTTAAAAAAAGCTTGGCATTTTTTCTCTTTATACTTTCTGATTGTAGGTTGTGTTTTAGATAGCTGAGGTAGTTAAATAAATGAGATATTATTTATAATGCTATTAATTACCAAGAGTTAGATATATTTGAGGATGCATTGTCTCAGGGACTGAAACATGTTGAATGATTTGATAAATGCCACTGTAGCTTTCCCTTTTCTGACTTTGCTTTGGTATATCTGAGTTGGCTTTTTTTCCCCCCAATAACTTGTTCAAATATATACACACAATTAAAAACCATTGCAGAAGGAACTAGTGTTAGTGGTTTATGCGAAGGGTAGAATTGTATATCCTAGGGAGTCTACGCAATTTCCTTTAAGAAGAAATGACCAAGGAAACCCACATTATTAATAAATAATTAATGTTTACTTAAATCTTAATTAGTTATATATTAATTAACTAAAACATTATTTTTAGGAACAGAAATATTTGTTTTAAAAACCCTTTTTGTTTTAGCCTAACTTTTGCTAGACAGTATTTATACAACTAAGACTAAAACATTTTTAAAAAGGAAAAGAACTTTAAGAAGCATTTAATTTTGCAGATTAGGAAGCCGAGTAGAGGAAGGGTAAATTGAGTCTCTCAGGATCACATAGCTATTCAGAGACTGGCCCTTGACCTGGGTACTCTAAAGAAAGACCATAGCCACTGGGCTGCTCTGCTTCTGCTTCTCCAGGAGTTTGGAATCTAGGGTTGGGTTTATTTTTGAGAAAATACAGTTATATAGATGGTACATTTTGAAGACATCAAAAAATTTATTTGCTTTCAGACATATTTTCTGTAACTTATTTTTCTGAAATTCCTTTGTGCTAAAGCTTTAAAAAGCCACAATAAAATGCAAATATGATAGTAGCATTTGTGTTGGTTAGTTTTGCTGGCCTGTCACCCAGCAAGACCTTGAGAAATGGGATCCATATAACCATTTGATATAGCTGGTATGGAAGATTCATTTTCATTTCATTTTCATCAGGACCATAGTGACTGAGAGTCCTGTTTTGAGGTGGAGATGGGACCACTTTGGTGGGGAACCTATGTAGCCAAGAAAATATTAAGGCAATTTGTACTTTTAAGGGACAGGAGGAGAAGGTAGTTGGGAGAGGAGATAGAGGATGTTAACCACAAACTTCACATACTTCATAATTTCAAGGGAGGACCAGCTCTAGGTCAGTGTAGATGATACAAAATGACCAAGAGTAAGGAACCAAAAATTAATAATTATTATCAATAAAGGAAGAATAACATGTGAAAAGTAAACAGTTTATATCAGTTTACACAAATACAAAATAGACCTCATTGATAAGTAAATCATATCTGAATATACTTGTCATTATTCTAATTTTTTCTGATGCTAGTTGTGGTTTTCAAATTTTAATGAACCATATAAATGCTATCCCATTTATAGTGGTCATGAAACAATTTAGAAGAACTAGACTATTTATTATAGAACCAGTGTTTCTAGTAAACAGTAATTGTAGGCAAATTATCTGTGTTAATTTGAGTAGAATTCCATGATGTTATTTTTCAAAGTAAATCTTTGCATTGCCTCATACTGGAGTAAGAATGAATGAATGAGAATGTGAAAGTCCTAAAGCTATTTATTTATTTATTTATTTTTTTAGAGACAGGGTGTTGCTTTTCACCCAAGCTGGAGAGCAGTGGTGCAATCACAGCTCAACGCAGCCTCAAACTCCTTGGCTCAAGTGATGTTCTCGCCTCAGCCTCCCGAGTAGCTGGGGCTACAGGTGTATACCACCATGCCCAGCCAATTTTTTAATTTTTTGTAGAGATGGGGTCTTGCTACATTGCTCAGGCTGTCTTGAACTCCTGGCATCAAGCAATCCTCATGCCTCAGCTTCCCGGAGTGCTGTGATTATAGGGTGAGCAACCATGCCTGGTCTAATTTTTAGAGTATTATAAATCTATAGGCTATATTGCTGACATTTAAACATTGATTAAAACAGGATGAAAATATGGAGAAACTGATTACATTTCTTCATCTTTTTTTTTAAAATTTAAGCATAAAAATTCTAACCTTAAGAGATACCAGTTAAAGGAGGGATCTTAAATTACAGGTTATTGACGATGTGTAATTATATAGACAAGTAGAGTTAACGTTTATACCAAACAAATAAACTACGGAAAGATTAATAGGCACAGAGGTTATAATCTCACCATGGGGGAGTTTTAAATATTAATATAAAAATGTATAGTTTTTGTTAAATAAAACCAGATATTTGTTTAGAGTTTAAGATATATTTTAAATTCCTTAACAGACTCTGTAGCTATTTTAGAGACTGTTTAAATGATATGCTTCTAAATGGGAATAATTTCAAAAATCAAATTTATTTTAAATGATCATATTATTAAACATTTACTGTAGTTGCAGGAGATGCAAATATGAAAAAAAATACATTTCTCAGCTTACAATCTAAAAGAGAGGATAAGGCAAGTGCACAAATGTGAAGTGGCATATGTTAAGTATTACAAGAGAGGCTGAAAGAGTTCTCTGGAGAGTGAATAAAAGGAGAGGTCACAGCTGAGTTGGGTGGGAGAAAAGGAAGGATTTGGAGTTGGGAGTAGGAATGAGTAGAGCAAGAGGGTCTTCATGGTAGAACAGCATTTCAAGTAGACTTGAAGGATGGGCTGATTTTTACCAGGCAAAGATGGGGAGGCCATTCCAGGCAGCAAGAATAGGAAAGGCAAGCTCTGGGCATGTTTTTTATAATGGTAAGGAATTTCAGTTTGGCTAGAGAATAGAATTCAAATGCCAGCTGAAATCCAGACGGTAATTGGCCCCAAAGATGATGAAATTAGGTTTTTACATGCTTATTCTCCTCTTGATGCTCAATGAGTAACTGGTTTTTCTCACGTTTTCTTATTAAAGGAAAATGAAAAACTGAGTAGGCTGCAAATGATGGGATTTTATTTGGCTCTGCAAGGATTTTTATAAATACTACAGCTGTTTACATGTTTTTCATGATTGCCCTATGCATATCAGAATGATTCTCCCCATTGTTTCATGCACACATTTGACTCAAGTTTATCTTTGAATGTTTGCCATTCTCATTTTGTTTCTACTCCTTTGGGTAATGTTAGTTACCTGATGAGGGGAGTATCATAAATTTGGAATTCCAAGCTCTTCCAACTTCAGAATGCCATCTCTTTACTACATATATTATGTAGTACAGCTAAACAATCAGTTTGAGATCTGTAGCACAATTCACAAAGCAACAATCTCTCCTGTATTTCCAAATAAAGTATTTGAAGGGAATGATATTTGCAGAATGTGCTATAGTGGTAAATTTAGAGAGTACAAGATAATTACTTGTAATTATGGCAATTTCTGTAAGGGAAATCATCTTAATTTGTTCCCACTAAGAAATAGAATTGCTCTACTCACAGCATTTGAATCTTTTTAGGAGATTAATGCTGTGTGCCTTCATTACTTTGAATGGACATTACAGCTTTTCACTACATCTGAAATTACCCCTTTAATTCATGCTTCTGTTTGAATTTCTGTTAAATGCAGTCTTTACTTTTAAAAAAAAATCATATTCCAGAGTGCTTGTTGAATAGAACTTACATATCCATCCTAAGCAAATTGTAAAAGAGTAATACATCTTTACTAGGAGAATAAACCTACAAAGAAGTCATAGGCTGCATGGTGAAAACAGTCTTTAACTCATACTTGGAGCATTCTCTTGTCATGCTATTCCCTGAAGATTTTAAAATTAGATGGCCTTTAGGCTGGTGAATAATTGCTGTGGCTTAAAAGGAATGCTGTGTCTCTGGGCATTTTTGTGAAGACAGAATTCTGACTACATTTTTATTTTTAAGTATTTAATTATACCATCTGGGAAAGGTAACCCATATGCTGGTTAAGACAGAAATTGGAGTGGGAAGAATAGGTTTACAACAGAGTATAGTTAATTGGAAAGAATATTGAAAAAAAATGATGGACATATGTCTGGATAGGTGACAAAGATGCTAAGTATAGAAAGTTAACTTCTTGTTGGGCTATGATTGTCTGCAAAAATAAATGATTTCAGACTTCAGAGCTGTTGAGGTTGTTTAAAAAATTCTGAGTTTTTGCAGTTAGCACCTATTTCTTCATATTATATAGGAATTTCTTTTGGCTGCAGTGAGTTGAGGCTAGTGCCTTAGTGTTAGAATTTCTTTCTCCCCTGATGCCAAGTGCAGTGCTCTGCATTGTGAAGATGCTTCTGTACTGGAGGTCTTGGAGAGGGGAAGGTAGCTTTGGCCATTGCTTCTCAGCAGCAATCAGAAGCAATACTTCTCTGGGCTCAGACCTAGTTGGCGGCCACATGGCTGAACACACCAAGAAGATTGGAATTGTGGGTAAATACAGGACTGCTATGGTGCCTCCCTCAGGAAAATGGTGGAGAAAATTGCAGTCAGCCAGCATGCCAACTCTACATGCTCCTTCTGTGGCAAAACCAAGGTGAAGAGGTGAGCTGTGGGGATCTGGCACTGTGGTTCCTGCATGAAAACGGCAGCTGGTGGTACCTGGACCTACAACACCACTTCTGATGTCACAGTGAAGTCCCCCATCAGAGGAATGAAGAAATTGAAAGACCAGTAGAAGCTCCACCTTTTCAGACATCTCTCCTCTATGATAAATGGGTTAATTTATGTAACAACAAGAAGAAGAAGCAATACTTGAGTATAGAATCTGTGCTCGAGTATAGCATCTTTTAGGTAGGAGCAGGCAGAGATATTAAGACGCATAAGCTACAAGTAACTCTAGCTGTTTTTTGATTTTTAAGTGTCTAGCTCCTTCTACTGTCTAAACTTTTAGTTAAACTTGTATTAATTGATTAATTATTTCAATATTCATTTATTGAGGGCCTACTATGTGCCAAGTGCTGTCTGTTTATATCATAATGAGGAAAATTGAATAACGCTAATGATGACTCCATTATTTCAAAACTTGGGATATCAGTTTACCCTATAAATGTTTGCTGAATTTAAGAGAACCAACTAATTTACTAACTAGAAGCTCTTTAATGATTTATGAAGTGTTAGACCGTGGAGAAGCAGATTCAGATATAATACCATTCCTGTTCTCAGTGAACTTACAGTGTAGACAGGAAGTCAGATGAGAAAATGAATTATTGCAATACAGTATGATAACAGTGGTACCACAAACGGGGTGCTATGGGAACACTGAAAAGCAGGAGAAAGGAGGAGAGGAGGTGATATGAACTAAAGCAATGAACTATGTGTAGAAGTTGTCTAGGTTAATAATCACTACACATTTCCATAGTATAGACTTTCTTATTAGTTATCCCTTTATTTTAATTAGAATAATTTTTAAAAGTGAAAGAATTTGCCATTCCAAATTCATTTATTATTTCCATGGACTCATATTGTTTTTTGTAGCTTGATTTCCTCTTAAATACTTTTGTAAGATAAATGTGCATTTCCTACGTATTGACCTCTGATTAGTTTTCACAGTTGAATTCTTAATAAATGCATACTACCTCTTTTTTTTTTTTTTTTTTTTTGCCTTATGGCATGATATCTTCCTTTGTTTCAATATTTTAATATATAGACCTTTTGAATGTATTATATCTATGTTAATTTGTTTTCCCTTGATTTTTTTAATTGAGAAAGGAAGTTCTTAAAATATGTTCCACAGGATTTATTGAGGGAAAAAAAATTCAGTAGTTGGTAAAGTTTAGAAGACGTGAACCTACTGTCCCCTTCTTGGTGATTCATTTGGTACATTGTGAGGGTTCTGAGAAATCCTACAAGTAAAAAAGGAAGGAAGGAGGGAAGGGAAGAGAAACTTCTTTACCTTTATTTAATGAAATATTTCCCTAATACTTCTACTTTTTTTTTTTGATAACATGAAAATTTATTGGTTTTCAGAATTGCTTTCTTAACATATCATTGTTTTGGGATTAGATATAAAAATTGATATACATAGTCAATATGGAAATATTCTTTTCTTCTTATGGTTGAAATTATTAATAATTGGAAGAAAATAAAAGAAAGGAGGCAAGAGAAGGAAATAAATGAGAAGGCTATAGGGACAGAGATGAAAGAGAAAAATATTGGTAGCAGAAAGGTAAAAAAGAAAATGTATCTTGTAAAAGCACAAAATGTTATTAAAATGTGACATAGTGAAATCCATTTATCTGTTTCCTGGATTTAATATTTCCCCAGAGACTTGAAAATATTGCTAAGTGCCAAAGTATTTTTCTCACACTTAATTTTTTACAGTGCTTAAAACATTTCCCTACTGTTTTTCCTGAAAACTATTATCTGTGGGTTTCACTTTATTATTAAAGGACTAAAATTTTTAACAATATAAAGTTAGATAAGAGGGCGTTAGTTCCCTTGGCAAATTTCACAATTGGGAAAACATTTTTCCTTCCTGACTGTTCAGGGGCAGATAAGTTTGAGGTGATATGAAAAGAATCTCTAAGTGTGATGCTGCCTGAGATAGTGTGAACTGTAGTAGAGCATCTTTAAGTCTTGAATGAAGGTATGAATTTTTGTTTGGTTATATTTTTTGTGGGGTGCAATTATTTTGGACCTCTAATGGGAAAAAAGGCTGTTTCTGAACTTGATTAGAGGGGAGGTCAGGGAGGGCCATTGAGTATATCAACCCTTGTCTTGCTATTGTAGTGTAGATAAGAATAGGAATTGAGGGGGAGGAGCATGCTTTAAGTCTTGTCAAAATATTCTAGTTAGTTATTGCATGGCAAATCACCAACTGGTCCCCTTACATCCAAGCAGCCTTAGGAAGTAGGAAGTCAGAAACTTGGGAAGTTGTACAGGTCCTCTGTGGTTAGAATGTAGCTATTTAAGATAGAATGGTCTGATCCAACTCCTGGGGCAAACCAACTAACCATATGAAGACGGATTCCTGACTCTGTATGTGTGTGTGTGTGTCTGTGTAATATTCTCTGCTTAGTTTTGTTAACATAGGTATTTTAAGTCTTCGTGAAAATGTTACCAGGTATACTGAAGAGATAAACAAAGGAAGGTTTTGTTGTTGTTTTCCTTTACTCCCAGTAGGTTGGGTTATTCATTGAACAAATGTTTACCAAGTGACTATTGAATTTTGATGAGAGAAGCATCACTAGGAGCTAGTGAGATGGTGACAGCCACTATCAAAGTAAATGGACCCCAGGGGAAAGCAAGACTGAGCAGATATTTTTGGGCTCTATTTTAGTGAGGAAGAGTTTCCCTTACCGTGTCCCCAGTGCTCCTCATCCCATCACAACTTGCCCACATTGAGCTCATTCTTCAAAGCCTTCCCCAAACCTTCTCTCCATAAGGCTCTCCCAGATCAACCAAGTTAGAATTAATCCCTTCTTTTACTGCACTTTTTTATTCTCATTAGAGCAATTATTGCAGTTTGATCAGCCGATCAATGAATTGATTGATTAGTTTATTTGTTCAGCATGTATTTATTACACAAAATATATCAGCCAATCAGTATATCAGGGAGGGTGCTGATGAGTACAACTCCATCCTTGTCTTCAAGGAATTAATTGTGCACTCCTTTTACTTGTTTATATTGGTTTCTCCTACTTGATCTTAAACCCCAAAGGGCAGTGATGGGCGCTTACTTATCTTCTGCCTTGTGCCTAGCATAGTGCCTGACTTGTAAAGGCAGTTCAGCAAGTGCTTTTGAATATGATGACTTGGTTTTTGTTTCTGACACACACAGAATTGAAGACTCATAGGTATTGGCCCATTATAATTGAAATTCGTATAACAGGTTTATATTGGAGGAAAACTGTGTTATGACAGGTTATATTAAATGACACATCCAGCTGTATTTAGTAATCTAGTAACAGATGAATTCATATTCTGATACTTTTTAAGTTAGCTTGCAAGCCACTGAACTATTGTGCCTTACTTTAGCTTATTTTAGATAAAACAAATAAATAAAGAACTGTGTTTTAAAAATGTAATTTGTAGAGAAACAAAGGGTTGGATCTTTGTTTATAAGTACAATGATTTAGTAAGCAACAGAGTCAGATGTCAAAAGGCTTTTAGGTCTCTGGTGAGTAGCATTGTGGTTTATTATTTACCTTTTGCCTACCACAAATGTCCTTCTAATCCAAGAGCCCAGAGTAAATGTTTGCTGAGTCTCTCTACAATGCCTAAACAATGAAATATTCACATGTTTTAGTGGTAGCAAAGTGTTTTAGTGGTAGCAAAGTTGAATGGCGAACAGCTGCCAGCAGCCATTCCTTACTGATCTAATCCAGGAGGTTTGTGAAAAGGGGACATATGGATAGGGGCTAACTGGAAATTAGCAAAGATCAAAATGTTTGACTAAATGTGGTTATAGTTTGGTATGGTAAAGCCCAGAGGTGAGAAATGATCTATATCAAAGCCAAGTGGTAAGAACTTTACTGGAAATGGCTATGACACAAACACAAAATTAGGTATGAGATGCCTTTATCTGGGACTATATTCAAAGGAAGTTGTTATCAGACTTATACGATGGCCTGGATAAAAATGATAATACTTCAAAAGGACCTAAAAAAGGCACGATGCCTGCCACTGTACAGTTGGGAAGCGCATATTAATATTTGATATACTGGTGTTCTGGGTATTCTAATGGAAATATGTACTACAAATCATGGGAACACTGAGAAAGGGACATGAGGGAAATAGAGAAAGTTTCCATGCTTGAGGGAGCCGTGGGAGTTTGCCCCATGGAGAGGGGTAAAGGGTCTTGCTTCGGGTATGGCATCACATCACCGTAGACAAAGACATAAAGCTATCAAATGGTGGTAGAACACATTTGTTTATTTACTCATTTATTTGTTTATTGTGGGAGTGTAAAGTGTTATGGGCAAGTAATTATTAAGAGCCTAATTTCTATATCAAGACATCAAAGTTTATATCTTAAATATATCTAATTTCTATTTGCTGGTTATACTGGAATGGTCTAGAAAACAAAGAGCCTAATTTCTTATATTCCTTGATATAAATAGTACCAAGAATGATAAATAACCAGGAAAATATATTTCTCTGGGTCTTTATACCATTTCCTAATATTTAATGCAGCATCTGTTAAACGAATGAAACGACAAACTTAACTGCATCTTTTTATATGCAGACATTTTGTTAGGTATTTTTCTAAGTTATTTCATAAGGTTAATTCATATGAGCTGAGTATATCAAAGCATCTTGGCGTTTCCAGATGTAACATTCAAGATTTAAATTGTTTTAGTGTTCCCAAAGAGTGATCCAGAAATTTTGCTGAAGCATATAGTGTGAGTTGCTTAGCTAATGAATGAGCATAACTGGCTGCCCAGCAATCTTCTATCAAACCACTTTATAAATATACCCACATTTGGATTATTGCTAGTGTAATCTGACTTCTCCTTGCTGTGCCGTGCCCATCCTCCTCCTCTATCATAATGGCCTATGTGCTATACAGTGGCTATCATCAGCACTTGGAGGCGTTGCTCTGATTTTACACAAACAGGTAAGGTTAATATAACTACTGTAATGATGTAACTTAATGGACTTTACTACACTTGATCTTAGCCAAAAGGCCGAGAAACGATGGACTTTAGAGTTTATTTGCATGGGCAGATTTGTTTTAATGACATTATAAATTATTGTAGTCTAGTATTTACAGAACCATTGAGAGTCTGAAAGGATTACTTAAAATTTTATCATACTTTTCTGAATTTTGTAGGGGAAGCTATATTCTGTAGTATCATTTGCAAATTTGGGGATTTAGAATGGTCCGGAGATCTTTAGGAATGTCAGGATTTATAGCAGTTTCTAACAGTTTTTTTAAATTATTTTTTTGACTACTAATCTGGAAATTTTTACATGACAGTTACATGGTGTGTAATATCTGTATTTCTTCATTAAAAATCCCCCAGACTCTGCTTTCACTATTTTGAATGAAGAAGTAAGTGACTGTAGATAAGAAAATGGCAATTTGTATCATCCTTTGATTGTTAGAAATCATTAATAATTTTAATAATATAATTTATAAATATGTTATTGATTTTTAAAATAAAAATTAGACATGAATAAAAATTAATGTATTTAATGTTATTGAATGGCAAAAAGTGAAGACTACATAGAATTTAGAGGTACATGAAATTTTAAAGCACAAATGACAAGATGTGAAGATCAGAGTATTTGTGGTGTTGAGTTATGTGGGTCCAAAAAAGGCTTTTGACTGTTAACCTATGAAAGCCATCTATACATCTGCCCATTTAGATATCGAAACCCTTGCTGTGTGTCAAAACCACTTAGCAGGGAGACCTATCAAGTATAAAGTGAGAGGAAGACAGTTTCTTTCCATGTTTTTGAGCATTATACTGTTACTTTTTATTGTGTTGAGTATAACATTTTGTGCTCTGGTGATTTAGCAGAGATACTTATTTACTCTTCTCCTTTTAAAAATAATCATTCGAATTTTTTAAGAGAAATGCATCTGAAGATCATAACATCCCCCATTAAATCTGTTTAAGCTTATGTTAGATCACATTTCTTGCTCTTTGTTTTTGTTTCTTTTTCTTCTTGACTAGGTATTTATTATAGCTCTTCTTGATTTCAAGTGGCAACTGTAGGCATTTTGCTAAATGCCTTAAACAATCATAAAATTTCATTAGGACCAGGTGCTCATGTCTATAATCCAGCACTTTCAGAGGCTGAGGCGGGAGGATTGCTTGAGACCAGGAGTTTTTGAGACCAGCCTGGGCAACATTGTGAGACCCCGTCTCTACAAAAAAAATAATAAAAATATTAGCTGGGCATGGTGGCGTACACCTGTAATCCTAACTACTCAGGAGGCTGAGGCAGGAAAATGACTTGATCCCAGGAATTCGAGGCTTCAGTGAGCTATGATGAAGCTATTGCACTCCATCTTGGGCAACAGAGTGAGACCCCTGTCTCTTAAAAAAAAATTCATCAGTTCTTCTGTAAATGGTAATTTCTTTTTTCAATAGGCAATAAGCCATAAATTGATAATTATTGCTAATACATATATGGAAAAAACATTCCAACCTCAGTAGTCATCACAGAAATGTAATATACCTTATATGGGGCTCCATTTTCTTTTGATATGATCATTTATAGTTTTCTTCAAAAAGCTAATAAATTACCATGTACAATTAAAACAATTCTTTTTAAAGGTCTCACTGTATTACTTGTATTTTCCTAGATTGAGACAAGTTAGTTTTCCAGGGTTGCAGGTTTATATTGATTGATTGATTGATTGATTAAGACAGGGTCTTACCCTGTTGCCAAGGCTAGAGTGCAGTGGTGTGATCATAGCTCACTGCAACTTCAAACTTCTAAGTTCAAGCGATCCTCCTGCCTCAGCCTCCAGAGTAGCTGGGAATACAGTCACGTGTCACCACACCCTATAATTTTTTTATTTTTGGTAGAGATGGGGTCTCATTCTTGCTCAGGCTGGTCTCCAACTCCTGACCTCAAATGATCCTCCTGCTTCAGCCTCCCAAAGTGCTAGGATTACAGGCGTGAGCCACCACACCTGGCCTTAGTTATTTAATTTTGAAAGACAAAGTTATCTGTAAAGCATGCTTTTGGATGTGTGCATATAAGGATGGAACAGAATAGGGTACTGTTTGCTAGACTCCTCTTCCGTAGTTAGCTGAGACAGGACAAAAGGAAGGAAGAAAGTAGAAAGAAATACTTAAATGTACAGGGAAGCACAATTTGAGGTCATATGGCTTCTTTGTAGATTACGTTGTCAGGTAACCAGAAATATGTGGCTATTTCTGAACACTTTGTTATTGGTCAGTATTAGTCTCTGCAGGTTGCAAGTTTATCGTATTACTATAGAATACGAATAGTCTCTCAGTACTTATATCATTGTAATGGTAAAGAACATTTTATTATATCACTCATAATTATACTTTTTGGATAAAATGCGGCATTATACACTTAAATATATATCAGTTAATATAAAATATAGCAAAATGAGGAAAGGCATCTCTTTTCTTTTCCAAGTGTGTCTCAGCTAAAATAGTGTATAAAATTTTGTATTCCTTGGTTTTATGACTATAAAAACAGAAATTAGGGGGGGAGGGGCGAGGAGGGAGGAGAGGACGGGTATTTGCATACACAAAGTGTGCAATGCGCACCACCGGAAGGATGGACATGTTTGAAACTCGGACTTGGGGGGGAGGGGGGGAAGGGCAACATACGTAACCTAAACATCTGTACCCCCATAATATGCTGAAATAAAAAAAAACAAAAAACAAAAAAACAGAAATTAGAATTGCCGTCTTTCAACTACTTGGGGAGAAAAAAAGAGATAGCCAGAGGTCAAAGAGTTAAGGCTCACATTCTCTCTCTCTCTCTTCCCTTTTTTTTTTAAGTGTAATTTTGAGAATTACTGCAGCTGCAGAGAAGAAAAACTATGAGGAAAGCACTTAACTTTCATGTGGCATTTGTGTTTAGTAATTTCTTATTGGTATTAATGTTAGAAAAATAAAACTTTTTATCAAAGAGATAAGCTTGAACTTCTGTATTATATTAATGCTTTCTTAACTGTAACCCTAATTATTAGTTAATAGTGAATTAAAAATAGATTTTTAATAGAGGGAGAAAATTAGGCATGTTTATTACTCAAGATGAGCATTTAGTCATCCAGCCAAAAGCTTTCATCTGTCTTCTCTTACAATTAAAACAAAGTCTATTAGTCCTGTCAATCAGCAGTCATCTGGGGTGATGACAAGGGCTGTACAAACACTATTAGCAGCTGCCAAAGAATCAAAAATGTAACTTTTCAAAATCAAACTTGCTGGATGGAAAATAAATCAGTTTTCCGTAATAAGATTGGTAACTTGGTTATTTAGTTTGCAGTAAATCTATAAATTAATATCCTGTAATATGGATTTCAGGACATTTTCCTTTTATTTATAATCATCTGTAGCCCTTTTTCTTTTTTTTTTTTTTTTTTTTTGAGACAGAGTCTC
>NW_012145634.1:2238954-2302290 GCF_000956105.1 Propithecus coquereli
CTTTTTCTTGAGAATGCAATGAGTCTTAGTCTCATTTTAGAGCTACTGTTGGGAAAATAGCATTCTAAGGTGTCTGGATATTTATATTACTTCAATGGAGTAAAACAGAGAAACTGTATAATCTTGAACTTAGAGTATGATTCTGAGATTTTATTTAAAGTGAAATAAACAATTTCTTTTGTCATGATCAATTTGCTCATAATTAAGTGCTCTAGTTTAACCAGAATGCCGACATACCATGCCTAGGAGATGGTTGTTTTCTTGTTTAGATGGTTGACTTGCTGTTTAACATGTTTTCAGCAAGGGTTCTAAATCATCAGTCCCTTAATAATGCCCTCAGTCAGAAAAGACTGAAGTTTTCTTATGCGATGTAAGTTTAGTTCAATTAAACAAATATGTGCGAAGCATTTACTTTGAGCAAGGAATTAGATGCTGGAATAGATATGTAGATTAAATAGGTGAATTTTTATCTGTTAAAGAGGTTAACTTCTTATTAGCTGATCAATGAAAACAACCTAGTGTAGTATAAGACAGAATATAAGAAACATATTACAAAGTCCCATAGAATGCAAAGGAAGGAACAATTCCTGCTTGAGGGATCAGAGAATGCTTCTTACCAAAAATAGCATTTAATTTGTCTTGAAAAATGGGTAGAATTCCAACAAGTGGACATGGTATTCATTTTTTTTCAAGTATGAGTTTGAAAGGAGATATTGATAAAGTGAGAGATTGTGGTTTCAGATGTTAATAGTTATACAGAATTCTTAGTTATGATTCCTTGTTTAATAGGGGTTCTTTAGCTTTTAGGTTCTTAAGAGCAACAACTGGAGCAGAAGAAAAACGAAAAAGAGTGAAAACAGATTCAGTAAAATGTTAATTCATAAACCTGGCTGGTCATTATAATCATTTAGGCCTAGGAATCTAAAAAATACATACTTTTGGTCTCTGTTCCTACAGAATCTTTCTCAGTAAATCTTGAATAGGGCTCAAGATTCTGATTTTAAGCTCTATTTGAGCTTAAACCTGTCCAGCCAGGTTTGGAAGATAACTGTCTGCATGAGCTGTCATTGCTTACATACAAATACAACTTTTCATCCTCTAGAATCCCCAGGTCCGAAATTCAAACAAAACAAATGGACGTATTTCAGTCTATGTTTAGTTATTTGATCTTTGAAATTTCAATATTCGAGTGGGATTGGAGTTTATTGTTATTAATAACTATAGGCACATAGGTACTCAATAAATATTTGTTGAACAGATAAAAAATACTAAAAAATCTTAGGTTTTATTGGAGAGTGCACCACAATAAATTCCTTTAAGAGACTCTTTCTCTCTCGTTTTTTTTGTCTGTCCTGTGTTTGACTCCAGTATATGATGCTCTTAGGTTTTTGGAAAAGCCCTGCAGGTTCCTTGTGGCCCACAGTTTGAACATCACTGCTCTCTAAGTTTCTATAACATGAGGAGTGGCTAGATAAAGCAAATCATATTGCTGAGAATTTCTATCAGTTTAAGCTTCTTTTGTAGCATGTATTTTTGCTTCTTCAAAAAAATCTGTTTTCTAGAGATTCTGAAAAAGGAATGCATGCTGATGAGTATTTTGAAGTTCTAAGCAGTTCAACTGCTGTCATTGGGGGTTGAACTATGCAGTATATTTGATTTGTTACAGCTTCTTTATTCTACTCGCTCAGCATTTTCCTAGCAGTTAATTACACAGTGGCTTTAGGGTGCATTCCATAAGATGCTGAAGACACAGCTTCACTGAAGCCTGACACACTTTCCTCCTTGGTTACATAGCTAATGGCCACTCTGGGATAATTAGTGAGACTAAACTCCAATGGCCCAATTACTGTCTTCTCAAGGTTTTCCCTCTTAATTCTTCTTTGCTCAAATCTTAAGAGATTGCCTCCACTGTAGATTATACATGTGTGCTATTTAAAACTGAGTTTTCTTAGTTACAGTCAGACAAAAGGTAAAAGATCTATATTTTAGTGTGTTGGGAGTACTGTAAGAAGTTGATGGTATTTAAGAGAAACCATAGAGTAGTACCATTCAGAGCAAGAGATGGCTAATATTTTCAAAGCCACAGTAATTGCTGGCTTTTGATTTTTGGGTTAAGACTCATACCAACTGCCCTCTACATTGAGAGGGCTTGAGGTTTTAGGCTCAGAGCTGTTAGGGTTTCCATAGCTTTGCCTGATATGTAGATTAGTAATCAAATGTGCCATTTTTCTGTCAGGAAGCTTGACTTGGGATATTGTAACTTACTAACGTTATGAAAATGCATGTGCATATGCCTCAATAATAAAATCGTGTGAACATTTCTACCACAGTGTTTGGTAGGTAGATAAAATCTAAATCTTGTAAATTCCTGAATCATCTAAGTCAGCCATATGTCATCTGCTTTTTAAAGAATGTCTGTCCAGCACAGAACACAGTGATTTCATTCTTTTTCCTACGGTTCATGTCAGCATAAGGTAGTTCTCATTGGAATTGTGCAAGCAATCCTGTTTCTGAACTTTGTCCAAACTGGGAAAAAATGGCTATGTTAAAAGAAACTCCTTTGAAAAATTGCTCTATGGAAAGTTGTTAATATTATGGCTGTGCTGTGTATGTGCCATTTTCTACAAATGTGCTCTTTATTTATAGAGAAGGTGCTCAGCGAATATTTGTTGATTGAATGAATGTAATGAAGTTTTGTCACAGGAGTTCTAAATCTTTCTTTTCACTGCAGTCTTCCTGTTTGGTTGAAACGTTCGCAGCTCTCTTTGCAGAGCAGGCTGCTTTCTCATCAAGCCTTTTGTTTTGGTGGTGTTGTGTGCTGTGCTTTCCCAAATGGCTTGTGAGGATTGGTAGGGGTAATCTAAAATCTTGGAGTGTTGAAACTGAGCCAAATCATGTTGGTAGAGCTTGCCCTGATGTGTCATGTATTATCGAAGCAGTAAGAATGATGGACATGAGAAAATATTTCTAGAAATATAACAACATCAACAACAATAAAAAGTTTCATTTTACAGCTTGGCAAATCATCCTCTGGTTTGTCTCCAGCAAAGTAAAAAGTTCTTTAGGGTGGAGGTGTGGGGGGGTGTGGGGTAGCATTCAGTATGTAATGACCACATGATATTCAAATAATTTTCATTGCTTCAGATTGACAATGGAGGGGCAGCGCCTTCTGAGACTGTTAAGAATTCTGTAGGAAATGTGACTGAGTATGATATTTTCCTCTAATATCCTCTCAATTAATAAATATTTTTGGTGAAAGAAAATCTTTCAAAGGATAAAGAAAAAACCCCCAAATCAATCCACAGATTATTTGATCTAGTGTACTGAAGTTAGTGGAACCAGAGGTGGGAGCATAAGACTGTTGAATGTACTCCTGGTAACCATGAGATTGGTCTCTCAATGTGTTTTTTAGAGTTCAGTATACTTTCGTAACAAAAACCCAGGCAATTTTTATAATGTGTTTTTTCATAGATAGGGAGATGTTTAGGAAAATTCAAATTTTAATGTTGAAATGTTGGAACATTTTTAAAAGAAAGCTTTTAAATCCTCCTAACTGTAGGACTTTTCCAGAAATCTATGCCTTTTGAAGATATACACATTCTCAAACTTTTTATTGAAATTTGCAAAATGGGGAAAATATATGCATTTGGTGTTTTTAAAAATTTTATGAAATTAATTTGGCCCTTTTTATATGTTGTATCATTATTTGGATTTTGCCTAGTTTGAGAGGTTGAAATACCTGATAAAGCACTGAAGGAAGATTTACAACTCTAGTAGCATAAACTTTTTTTCCAATTGATGTGATCCCTTTCCTTTCACTGGAATAGAAGTTAGCAAATTTAGGTTTGCTGGCAGTCTTTTTGTGTTCTAGCTGTGTGATCGTGGGCACATAATGTACCCATTCAGAGCCTCAGGCTTCTTATTTGTAAAATTGGATAAGGAAGTTTGCTTGTCTCAGAGGGCTGTTGTGAGCATCTTAGGGGTTAATACATGCGAAAGCATTTGGGAAACTGTAAAACAATGCATTATTGTATCTCTAAAAAGGAATTTCAAATCATATTTACCTTTTAATTGCTATGGTCTGTTATAAGTGAATCTGTATTTAAACTTCTTTTTATTAATTTCCTAATAACGATTTCACGGTAATTCTAGAGTCACATTGAAAATGTTTCATTCTGATTCAATAATATGATTGATTTTTCCCTTAAATCTGTACTATATATATTTTTTATAATAAAAATTGTAACTTCTTACCTGCATGCCTGCAAGGGATATTCTCCACTTTTCTGTAACTGTTTTTTCATTTAAAATTTCTCTTATGTATCTCAAGGAAGTTTCATTTATCTGATACTCTCTCTCTTTCTTTTTTTGTCATTTAAAGATTCTGTTAATTAAGCTCAGACCCAATAGCAACCCTGGGATATGCAGCAGACCCTCCTCTCATTTGACATATTTTCCTTGATCATTTTCCTATGCGATCTCAGAGCCACTTTTCAATCCATCTGGCAGTGTTCATATTGGGCCAATTTTAATTAAGCTTGTGATTTAGACTCTAAGACCCTGTCAGATATTTTACTTGAATACAGTTTTAGATCATTGGTTTTTGCCATAATTCAACAAAATATGCAATTAAAATATTAAAAGTAAATCAATCAAGTCTGTCCAACCTGATTATACATTTTTAAGAGTTGTAAATATTATACTGATTATTGCTTATTACTCCATATATTCCAAAGGAAAACATTTTTTGAAGTTTCTGTACAAAATTTAACTACACAGACTGAATTTATTAGACAATTAGCAGAATTTCATTCCATTTTTGGTACTTAGATCATTGCATATTCACTTTTCCTCCCTCTGGGACTGGCTTATATCCCTGTTTTGTCCTTCTCTCTTCAATTCTTCCCTCTTCCCACCCACTAATATAAATGATAATCTTGACTTTTGAATTGCTTATTCCTGCTGCTCCTTGTTGATTGGCTACATTGCCCCTTCATCTCTGAAGCACAGCCTCTGGGTTGCATGTCTCCAGTTAGAATGCTTTTCCCACCATAGGCCAACTCTGCTGTGGTTTTTAACTCAGAACTGACTTCTCAGTCCTGAGATATCTCAGTCTGGTAAGAACCATCTCCCTAGAACATAACACACATAACACAATGGGCTGTCCCCACACTCTGCATCACCTTACATTATTTTAGAGGCATGCAGTTAGCATCCCAGATGTTTCAAATATTCTTTCCTGCAGGCACTCCCTAGTTGCAGTCTGATCAACTTTAGATTTACTGTTACTCTCAAGAGAGCTGTTCTCTGTGCGGGGTGTTTGTTTCTGAAAGGTCATTTCCTGGTGCGAATTCCAACCAAAGGAGATCAAGCCAGAGTATAGTCTTTTTTTCTCTGTGTACTTACTCATTTTACTTGGAAGAGAAATTAGGGCTTCTTTCAGATGTGCTACACATCACACAAAATTAGATGATGTGACATATTAATGACTGACATAAATAGGTGAAAATAAGAATATTTAAGCTTCTCTAAGCTTTGACATCTGTCTAGGTTTCATAGTGAATTAAATAGAGAATTGTTTCTGGGTTTGAATTAGTCAGTAGTTTATTCTTCTCATTATTGTTTGTAATACTCCCTGCAAAGCTTGAAGAGAACATAGCTTTCTACCTCTCTGTTGGGTTTAATGTCATCTGGCTGCCATTATCCTTTGCTTCTTAAAAACCCAAAGCAAGTAGTCCCCATTCATTTATTCTGCTGTCAGTATCATCATTAGTGATATGGACTACAGCTCATGTCAATGGTGGTGGAAAGTTAACCAATTTTTTTTGAACTCTTAACCTTAATTAAAATTTTTTGAAAATACAGATTTGCTTCTTTAGCATTCTAAATAATTTCGACTGGGTGTTTTGAAATGTAAGGCATTCCTCCTGCATTATAAATTTAAAATATGTTTTCCTATAGCAAAATTAATTCTCCTTAACCCCTGTAGCTGTCTTCCAGGCTGCTTTTGGTATTGGTGTAAGTGCCAGAGTTCATTGCAGCATTTAAGTGTTTTTTTTTTTTTTTTTTGAGACACAGTCTCACTGTGTTGCCCTGGCTAGAGTGCCGTGGCGTCAGCCTAGCTCACGGCAACCTCAAACTCCTGGGCTCAAGCGATCCTTCTGCCTCAGCCTCCCGAGTAGCTGGGACTACAGGCATGCGCCACCATGCCCGGCTAATTTTTTCTGTATATTTTTAGTTGTCCGATTAATTTCTTTCTATTTTTAGTAGAGACGGGGTCTCACTCTTGCTCAGGCTGGTCTCGAACTCCTGAGCTCAAACAATCCGCCTGCCTCGGCATCCCAGAGTGCTAGGATTACAGGCGTGAGCCACCGCGCCCGGCCAGCATTTAAGCTTTTACTGCCCAGTATCTCATGAAAATAAAATCCAGCTCCCACTGATTTTCAGTAATACATCAGGTGACTATAAACCTTCTGATCTTAAAGGAGTGATTAAGTATGTTGATGCCTGGATTCTTGATAGAAGCCCACCTGAATATATTCCTAGGCATTAGAGATCTAGATGATGGAGCAAGTGAGATGATTTTTTACAAAGCTGATAACAAAGGGTTTAGATAAAATATTTTAAATGGAGAAAGTTTGACTACCACTGTATTTTGCATTACAATACTGCTGTCTTTATTTTAGGAAATTCCAGGTTTGCAGCTCACCTGCCCCATTCCCTGCCTGTTCTGTCACCAAGCATCACCATACCTAAATACACAAAGAACAAATTATAGAAAAACACAGTACATGCTAAAATGTGAAATGAACAGTAGAGTAATAACTTTGAGAGCAGAGCTGGCACTAAAGGAGGAGTAAAATTTTGTCAGATGGAGGAAGGGTATATCTAGTGCAGAACTGTGAAAACACACACGGCATACCTGGTTGGTAGAGCTCACTGTAGCAGGATCTTAATGCATGTGGTGGGAAGTTATCAGGAGGCAGTCAAGGCTAGAAGGCTAGGTTGGATCATATTGTGAAGGACTCATATGCCAGGCTAAGGAGTTTTGTTTTTTAGGAGCCAGTGAACATTCAACAGATGTTTCCCAAACTTGGTGGAGAACCATGATTCTCTCTTTCCCATTCTCTTTCTCATTCTCCCACTATTCTGATTGCATGGTGGAGGATGAACTAGAAAGGAGTACGTGTGGAGGAAGAGGTAGCAGGAAGGACCTGCTAAGCAGCCTGAGGCGGTTTGCAATAGTTTTAATCAAGTGGTAACAAAGGGCCCAGCATGGTGATGCCAGGCGTGTAGTCTCAGCTACCTGGGAGGCTGAAGTAGTAGGATTGCTTAAGCCTAGGAGTTTGCAATTGCAGTGCACTGTGGTGAGGCTACTGCACTCTAGCCTGGGCAGCAGAGTAAGACCCTGTCTCAGACCAAAAAAAAAAAAAAGGTAACAAAGGGTGGACTAAGATGTTAATTCTGACCATCTGGCATAGCCTTCATTCATCTTCCATAGAACAGATCTTGAGATATCTGAAGGCAGTTTGGGTCCTTTATCAAGGCATATATTTGAGGAACTTAAGTAGTCTCAATTCCCCTCACCAACTAGAACAGGGGATAATGGTGAGTGATTTGTCAAAATGCTTGTAGAACTTGCCTTACTATTCTCTACTAATTACTTTTCTGTGACTGTACTATTCTTCTTACTTTGAAGTTATAATGCTTTAACATATTTGATTATTTTGAAATAACATTGATGTAAGGTCTTTATTTTAGGAAACTCCAACAGAGTCTAGAGCTTTTGGAGGTCAGGGTCCTCAAATGTGTATGTTATGATTCTGTTAGCCAGATCTCAGACTGGCAACAAAGAATTTTGATTTTGGTTGTTTCCCATATCCCTTGTAAGAAAAACTTAAATGATTCAGATAGTACATTTGTTTCTACTTATGTACTGCTAGGGATATAGTGATTGGAGCTATTCTTTTTAAGGCACTATTTTCACTGTCTTTGTAACCATGGAGATCATCAATAGTGAAGGCTATTAATATTAATCTGACATAGCTGTTGCTGTGAAACCAGTACTTTACTGCAGGCATCATTTAATCCTGTGCCTTTTTGGAAAGGTTATAGTCCTCATTTAGTTGTCAAAGAACATGGTGCTATCTTACAAACATTGCTTTCTAATGAATTCTTTCAGGAGGGATACTGTTCTTTGCAGAACCTCTTTTTGAGTTTCTGAGGATGGATAATAATGATCTTTGAATCAAAATTCTTTTCCAAGACTATGTTTTGGGAATAGACACTTGGAAGAAGTTTGCTTTTAGATCACTAGATGTGATAAACATGGCTATTCTGCAAGTGGGAATGCTTTCCCTTTAGATTAAGTTGAACAACTCTGCAGTTGCTTTTCCTGGCTCCAGATAGCTAGAATCTGCAAGCGTTATTGTCATTGACTCTGCAGCTGGACTCGAGAGAAATTTTTGAGGGCAACAAACCATTGTAAAAATGTAATATTTTAATCTAAAATCTGTTAGAAGAATTTGGTCTGGAGTATTGCTGAATTTTTTTAAACTAATGCCTACTGAATAGACTTTTATTAGAATATAAAAAATTTACTTGTAAAGCAAGAGAATTTAATCCATCTCTTTTTTTAAAGCAAACCTGAAAAGAAAGGAGTAGAAATTAAGACTTATCCATAGCATACCCAAATTACCGTAGAAATAGTTGTTCAGGTTATCTCTGTATTTTGTTTTAATTTCATCTAAGGTGAGAATTATTAATGAACAAGCTTGTATACTGAAGTTTATATTATTAAAGATGGAATTATTTTCTTTTGAAAAGATTGACGAATAAAGAATTTTACCCTATATATTTACTTTTTGCTAGTTCACTAAATTACTATTTTTCTCTATTTCTAGGCATTTTATCTTTTTATCTTCACAAATATATCCTAAATTCTTCATTTAATTACCTTTCTGATTGTATCTCACTAAATACCAGTTTTGTTATCCTCATACAGCTTTGGTCTCTCTTGGGTTCCTCTCAACCTACTTGGTTACTCCCTCTTTTTGAATGACCTCAATCTTTCTGAATCTCTGAATCTCAGACATCTGTTGACTACCAAGGTCTCTGCTTAGGATTCATAATTTCCTTTTCTCTCTCACACTAATACAAACTATGTTCCTTCTCACAATGTTTACTAGAGTTCCATAGCTTATTTTTATTCATTGTTTTGCATGATTGTGAAAAAGCCTAACTAATTTTAAGATGAAATAGATAAACCAGAATATGTTCAGGATAGCCACCAAGGCCAGCAGAGTAGATGAGAGGGGTGGTTTTTAAATTATTTCAAATGAGGAATGAAAGAAGGAAATAGCTATGTTTAGTAGGAGGAAGAGACATATAATAACTTCCTCAAGTATTTGAAATATTATCATATGGAAGAGGAATTAGCCTTGTCTGCATTGTCTTAAAAGGCAGCACAAAGGTAAATTTTATGGCATATGAATTATATATATTAGTGTATATTTTTTATATATATATATATATTTTAAGTGGTGTAAGGAGCAGGTGGTAAATGACAGGAACATGTTTTGGCTTGTTTGTTTTATTTAAGGGAGAACTTCCAAAGAGATTAGTCTCAAGATAGGATGCTTTGCCTCTGGAAGCAGAAGTGCTCAGCCATGTGTGGTAGGGCTGCTGTTGATAGGATTTAGACATCAGATAGAAGGTTGAATTAGATGACTGGTACATTGACTTTCTTTGATTCTGAAAGATGCACTTCTCTAAGCTCTTTAATAATATGAGTCAGTAAACAATAGATATGATTATGAGAGTGACTTTTTGTAGTTTTAAGTTTAGAACTATTTTATTTAACAGTTATTTTTCTTCTCATGATCATCATCAGTTTTTCACAGCAGAACAAGGGTGAAGTAAAACTCCCACATTTTGAAGACAGATATTGTATAACATTGCAAGGAGGACAAGGAAGCAAGGATAGGAGTCATAAATTGCAGCTGGAAGCTTGGAACTGATTCCTCCACGCTACAGTAGCTCGGAAAGGATTCAGCTTTAAGTTTAATGAATAATGAAATATGATCTGAAGAAATTCTATGCAAGAAATACTGTTGCCTGGTTCTTAAGTGACTTTTAGTGAATATACTATCTGTCCTACGTGAAAAGCAGCTCTCTTTGTTCACTTTCTCTTTCAGAGTTTGAGGTGCTTCAGGATTCACTTGAAGAACTCATTTTAACTGCAGATTACTTTCCAACACATGTTGGTGGCCTGTGGTCATTGCAGGGCAGATGTAGAAAAGCACTGGCTTAAGATTGAGTTTTTAAAATAAAGTTGGGACGTTTTTCTCAAAGTGTTTGCTGATTGTGTGTATAATGAAGTGAAACATTACTTTGAGAATCATGGAGTCCTCTAGGTGGAACAGACTTTAGGAGACACTTGATTCAATTTCCTTGTTCTTCCTGAGGAACTATTAATAAAACAATTCTTTGAGAAATGGGACTGGAAAGCTGTGTATTTGCCACATAAAATTGTGATGTTTTAGAAACTTCATTTATTATTTTTTCAGTCCTTTGCAACTTTTAGGAAGTTTGCTTATTAACATTTTATTAACTAAATCTACTCTATGAAAATGTGTTTACAAAACAGGAGGAAACAGAAACTATAGCTGAATTTACAGTAATTCTTCCCATAATGTAACCAAAATAAAAGAGAAATTACTGAAATATAAAAGAAGTTAGTAAGATTTTACAAACATCTTTTCTGGAATACTTTTATTGAACAGAACCAACTGTACCTTTACTTTTAAACCTAAGTGTTGATACCTTGTGGCCTTAGAAAGGATGTTGACTATGTGACATTCAGTTCAGTTCCTTGGGTTGTGTACTTGGCGTTAAGCCAGATCCAATAGACTCACCCTTTGATCATTAAGCACCAATAGTAGTGGTTGGCCATGTGAGAACTAGAAAAATAGAGGAAATAAGAATTTGTCAGCAGGGTGATTTAATCCTTGTATTCATAATATGTGCAAGTAACAAAGCACATAATACTGCAGAAATGCTTAAAGATGTTACTGTAACTTGTAACAACTGTAATTTTTTTCCCCTGTAAAATAAGATTAGAGCTCTGAAAAATTTAATCAGTGAAGCAATTAAGTGGATTACTAAGCCACACCTACCTTGACCCTCAGCCTTATAGAGAATTAAAAGACAATCTGTCTTGTCTAAACACCCAAACCTTTTATAAATCACTGTGTGTGTGTGTGTGTTTGTGTGTCTCCACATGGAACAATTCTTCCATGTTCCCAGCCCAGGGAGCCTGCGCATGCTGGGAACGGCTTTTGTTCAGCATAGCCTTAGGGAAGTACCAGGCACAGAACACCATAAGCTCTGGAAGTTAGCATTGCTGTGCTTGTGTTTGCTTTCCTCCCTCCTACTTTCTCCAGAATTATCTTTGTCTAAAGTCTAAGAAAAGACTAGACAGGATGGAAGAGAACTCTATTTCTTTTCTTTCTAATTAGGCCAGAAAACAAGTTAGAATAAATGAATGTCCACTAATGTGCCATTTTTTGATGTATTTATTCTCCATAAACAGGTAGAGATTTACCTTCTAAGAAGTACCAAAAAAATGTAGTATTTATCCAGTTGCTAAAATATAAAATATATATATTTTTTATAATTGTTGCTTTTCAATACATCTCCATCTTGCTTCAGGCAGGCCACATACCTCTTTAATACAGGTTAGAATTTCTAGGGCATGTACCTCCTCAGAGGGCTAAAATTGGCCTGGTAAATATTTCTGTAAGTTTGTTAACAGCTTTTTCAAAGGTTTAAAGCATTTCCATGAATTAATAATAAGCTAAAAACAATCTAATTTCCAGTAGGAAGTGAAGCATAGAATGGAACTCCATACGAGTCCTCGTTCTTGTTTAAGGAGAGGTTAACCAGAAGATTAGAGTTAGACCATGGACTTCTGATGTTCTCATTAGGTGTTATGAGACTTTGAAATTTAGAGACTTGTCTCTGAGATAAAGCATTTCTTCCCATTCTTAGATTTTTATGAGTGCCAGGCTTTGGACTTTTAATGTAGCAGATGTTATCAAAGTTTATGATTGTCTTTCCGAGTGTCTCTAGGATTGTTTCGCTGTTTCCCAGTAGAAAATGCATCTCTAGGCCCACAAGGCTGTTCCTCTGTTACACAGCAGGGCCAGGCTCTTCCCCATCTGTCTCGAACATAGATTTCAGCCTGAAATTCAGGAAAACGTTTGCCGTGTTAAGTCATTAACAACTGTTTCAAAACAGTCTGATTTCTAACAGTTGGTGCATGTGGAGATACCTAATTAAAATAATTCTAGTCTCGTTAATAAGATAAGTGTGTTTTCTAGTTGCTATGGGATTATCGCTATCTGATACAAAGGGCATGAGGCTTAGCTGAGTAAATTATGCTTGTATTTCAGTCCCTTTACTAATTTCATTGTAATTTCAGAGTTAAATCCTTATATTTTTTCTTTTATTTTCATTTCCGTGAATGAAGAAGTGACTGAAGATATATTATAGACAACAATACTAAGAATAGACATAGTACCTGTAAATTCCATAGGCAATTTTGCTTCCCAGAGTTCACAGAAATTGAAATGTTGCTGTAGTGAAATAGCCTCTTGTCTGAACTGCCCACCATCACTACCTTTTCCATGAGTTCCTCAATTGAAATTGATCTCTTCCTCTGAACTCCCAGAATACTATATCTATATCCTTCTTCTGGTACTTTATGCTTTCTACCTTCTGCTGCAGTTATTTATACACATGATTGTATATATGCTTCTCCTTGAAAGCAGGCTCTATGACTCCCTTTTGTCTCCCATGGAGCCTAGTGTACTGGCTTGCACATTGTGGTTTGCTCAGTAATATTTGTTGAGTGAATGACAAATAGAAATAACATTTTACCATAGGTTTTAATCTTTTTTATGTAGTCATATTCAAAGTCTTAAGGGACTTAGAAACTGCTTTTAGATATATAGGGATGCTTTAATTTTTAAATTTCAGGAACACTAAAAATCATTAAAAAAAAAAAAAAACCCTGCATGGTGAATTGTATATGAGAAGAAACTGATATATGATCCTTTTAGCAGAATTAGCAAAATCTTGCAGACTGAATAACGAGTAAATCAAGCCTTCCTCAAGAAAACTCTGTGTGAAGATAGAATTCTTCCTTAATTGTTTAGAGCTCAGAGCTATCACTAAAATCTCTTGTCTTGACAACATATGCTATTAAATGGTGAACTAAGGGGCAAACAGAAAAACCACCATGCATTCCAGGAGGTACTTGAAAGTAAAATAATTAAGCCCTACTTCTGTCAGTCATTGGTTAATCTCAGCTCTGTACTACTCTAAACAAGTTTCTACCACTGCTGTCTCATACCTTTTCTGACCTGTGGTGGTGATCCTTATCATCCTCACTTCCCCAAACTCAATCGCCCCTGAAACAGTTGGGACTTTGGCACCTGATGGTAAAGCCATTATTAATGCTCCTAGTAAGAAGTCACATTAGGTGTACCTGAGAAGTTAGAAAATCAGAGGCGAGTTGGAGAGAGGTGGTAGAAAGAATGGGAGAGGGAGGAAACTGGAGGTTAGGTGCTGGGATGCAGGCCAAGCAGGAGAGGAGGGAACAGAAAAGGCCGACGTGTAGTCAGGCACCCTGGAGAGGTAGCAAGTGTGTGTAGGAGGACAGTGGTCCACATCTGCCAACAACACCATTTCCTTTTTGTGTGTATGTCTTAAAAAACAATGCATATATTCTAGTTTTTTCCATTTTATTAATTTTTAGGATGCCTTTTCATTAGTGGTTGTGTGTCATTTGCTTCTGGAGCCTGTCATTTGAGAAGCAAAGAGATCAAAAGCCAAGCCACAGTCACATGATGATGGAGGCTTGTTACTTAAGCTTTTTGGGCAGATGTTTCTTTACTTAAAAAAAGAAATGTCTGCCTTCCCTATTGCATTTCCACCTTGGACTGACCTCCTCAGACCTACGGTGTAAATGGCTGTAGAGATTGTTTTCATGAGGAAATGAGAACCGTGACTGCTTTGAACAACGCAACACTGTTTACCTCTGATGGCAAGAAACCAAGTAAAACCTGTCTAATGCTATACTATAGCCTCTCACACCCTTGTTATATGTGAAGCAGACCAAATGGAGCATTTGTGAGACAGGATACTATTTACAGTTAAAGAGGCACCTTTGATTGGTTGGGAGTCAAGGCCTGATTTAATACTTCTCCTGAAGCATTTGGGTAAGGGAGCGGGAGGAAGGGCAAAATGGGCCTTCGTGGAGACACCTGGCTCAGAGTGGTATCTGTACAAAGGGCCTAAAACAGGGAGTAACATGAATAAATGTTAGCAAAGCTCTGACTTTGGAACCCGGTGTCATGTTTAACAAGGGAACAGGGCAATTGTCCACTTAATGAGTTAAACTGTCACTATGGACTCTACCTGCCCATTCACTAACCACGTCCTCTTCTGGACATTAATATTCCTAATATTATTAGAAGGTAACAGCTTTATTCATAGTCAAATCATCTGTGGCTAAAACAAAACATTTTGGACCAGTTGTTTTTCTATGTTTTAGCTTTGTAGATAGTCGTGTTGGGTCTCTAGTGACAGTTACTGTTGGCCAATAGCAAAGAGTAGTGACTGTGTTCTGTATTCCCTCTGGTAAGTTTGGCAGGAGTCAGTTGGGGTAACATTTTATATACTTCTCTTGGTTTGCTCAATGAACAGATTAATGTACGGTTAAGAGATATAAAAGCACATTTGTAGATTTTGAGACTGACTACTTCTGTAGATTACCTGCTGGGGACTAGAAGATTGTATAGAAGTTGTATAGGCCTCTTACTAATAATCTCTGATCTAAGTAGTAATCAGACTTAGAATAAAAAGGACATCGGAAATCTTGGCTATGATTGGAAATAAAAGTTTTGAAATTCTTTTCCAGTTTCACAGATGGAGCTAAACAGAGGGATAGACAAACCAGAGAAAAGTTGTCAACATTAATGATGGTGATAGTTACCATTTACTGAGTGCATCCTGTGTGCTAGGTACTGTGCTGACATCATTACATAACTCCACATTTTAACAATACTGTGAGAGAGTTTTAGGATGACTGTTTTTCGGGGGAGGAAACCTGAGTCTAAGAGTGGGTCAGTAACTTGCCAACAATCACAGAATTAGTAAGTAGTGATTTCGGGTTTGAACCTGGATCTGTCTGATACAGGTGTGCTGTACAGTTCTATATTTGTATGTTTTAAAATGAGAAAGAATTACAGACAGGCCTAGAAAGTAGTGCCTAAAATTTGTAAGGCATAGAAGCCCAGAAAGTATAGCTTTCAACACATGTTATCAAAGATCACAAACCCACAACATGTGATGATCAGAGTGAATTAAGAAGTGAGTTACTTAACACATTGACTGCCACATTAGAAAAAAATTTTTTTCCCTGGGGCCATGGTGCTTTATTAAAACAAAACTATCCTTTCTAATTTGTTATTTTTTATTGTTTTCTGTGTGTGAATTATATGCACTGCAATCCATGTTTTTAGAATTAAATTTTCAATATTAATTGTAACAATAAGAACATCAACAAGTAAGATTTTCTTTTTCTTTTTTTTTTTTTGTTTTTGTTTTTTTTTTTTTTGAGACAGAGTCTCACTGTGTTGCCCGGACTAGAGTGCCGTGGCGTCATCCTAGCTCACAGCAACCTCAAATTCCTGGGCTCAAGCAATCCTCCTGCCTCAGCCTCCCGAGTAGCTGGGACTACAGGCATGCGCCACCATGCCCGGCTAAGTTTTTCTATATATTTTTAGTTGTCCAGCCAATTTCTTTCTATTTTTTTTAGTAGAGACGAGGTCTCGCTCTTGCTCAGGCTGGGCTCGAACTCCTGAGCTCAAACAATCCGCCCGCCTCGGCCTCCCAGAGTGCTAGGATTACAGGCGTGAGCCACCGTGCCCAGCCAACAAGTAAGATTTTCACAAACCAACTGTAAAGTTTTGCTTCATGAAGCACCAGGCTGAAAACTAGCCTGAATTAAATACAACTCACATGGCAGTCAATGTGTTAACTAACACTCTGAGGTAATTTTAGGTAAAGGAAAGTATTAATAGGTCTTATTTTTTGTATGTGCCACCATAGGATTTTTAATGAACTGATTTTCTATGCTTTATAAATGGCAGTGCTTGTAAGCCTTATGTCTCCTGTCACCACATTAGGCATTATTCAGTGTGGACACCAGGAACTTGCTTTTTCTCCTTAATCTGTCTACCACTGCTACTGGAAACAGATGTTCTCCTGGGCCTACCATTCCAAAGCTTTCTCAGACTAGCTCATATAAAATGGTGGTATTGTGTTTGCTATTCCTGTTCTACCATTTGTGGGGTTAAACAGAAGACTTCAGTCTCCAGTGCATCAGCCTTTATTGATAGATGTACTCTTTGGGAGCACATATTTAAGTGCAATTATTGCTGAAGTCACACTTTACGTTTGGATTAAGGGTAGAGGAACTTACCCAGTAGATGGGTGTGAGATCTTGGCTTTTATCTAAGAAAAGGGTCAGTTAAAAAATTCTGTGTCTGAAACAGCTGTAAATTAGATGCATAGAACTTTTCTAACAAGGTGATATTTAGGTCTGGCATCTTGGATCAGTAAATTAGTGGCTAGAGTGCCATGGTGTCAGCTTCGCTCATGGCAACCTCAAACTCTTGGGCTCAAGTGATCCTCTTGCCTCAGCCTCCCTAGTAGCTAGGACCACAAGTGCACATCACCATGCTCGGCTAATTTTTTCTATTTTTAGTAGAGACAGGGTTTTGCTCTTATTCAGGCCAGTCTCGAACTCCTGAATTCTGATTCTCCCGCCCCAGCCTCCCAGAGTGCTACAATTATAGGCGTGAGCCACCGCGCCCAGCCTGTTATGTCTATGTTCTGTGTGAGTCTAATGGTTTAGTTTTTTAATGAGTGATTCTGATCTTCATTAGGAAACTTTAGTGCATTGAAAATATTATTTGAGCTGGGTAAAGGGATAAATTAGTTGTGCTTTTTCTTCTGCTTATTTTTTTCTAATCTTAAGGACATTTTATGATTTAAAAGCCCTATTGTTATTCTAACAAAGAGACAACATTAATTTGATAATAATTATCTTGACATTAGGGATGTGTGACAGTAATTAGTACATCTTGACATTACGGATGTGTGACACATACATGATTATTGCTCAGTATAGTGCTTTTCACATTGTGGATTTCAACAGATACTTGGTGAATGAATGAAGGAACACAAATATATTTATAAATTTGGTTTTTCTGAATTTCTTTTAAGCACATCTAAAAGCTTTGGTTTGTATTTTTATTTTGGCCATATGACTTGAATGACCACTTAGTGAGCAATAACCCTGTTGCTGCTAATTGAAGAAGATGACTTTAGTGGAAGGGCCAGGTCAGCATTCATATATTTGCTTCTGTCTCACTGGTTCCTTGACTGGCTATAATATGCTTCTGAATTTTCCTTTTGTTGCCATTGCTACTGCTACCACTACTATATAGAACTACCATGTCGACTGGGGCTTTCCTGCCCTTACTACCTACTCCTGTCTTCTTTCTCAACTCAAATATAAACAAGAATTAAAGAAGCTAAAACATTAATTTAAGAATAGAATTTGTGCCTTCTCAATGTTTGATGAATATGTATTTGTAGCTTTTTAAAATGGGAGGAGCCCTAGCACTTTTTGAGATGTTGAGCAGGACTTGAGCTGTACAGACTGGCAAAGGGAAGAAGGCAGGTCATACCTGGCATGGGAGAGAGAACTTTAAGTAAAAATCAGTTGATGATGGCTTCAGATTTGGTACTAATTTGAACAAACCAGATGGAGTCCATCTGGGATATCTGAATTTCATCTAGGAATTAGATGAGATGAAAACGTATTGAAATGGAAAGGTGAAGATTGTTGGCTTTAAATTTCAGATTGCAGAAGAGCATGTAGAGTAAAGGTTATTTTGGTGAAAACGTATTATAAATATGTGTATATGGGCAGAGGGAAAGATAGGTGTAACTGTTAAAGTGTTAACAATGCTGAGCTCTCTGGATGATGGGAATGTGTAGTGTTTATTTAAAAATTTTTCGCTCGTCTTCTGTGTTTTCTTATTTTCTACGATGTGCATGCTTCCACTATTATGGAAGGCTGTTTTAAAAGTTATCTGTTGAAGAGGATTATCTGATAAATTCTCCTGTTGGTTGTAGATGAGCATGGTTTATCAGACTGCTGTGGGGCCAGGTGAGGCAAAGCAAGGGATGGAGTGCTTTGAAGGCTAAAATACAGACCAGTAATACAGTAACTTTGATAATATAAAACATCAAGAATAGAAAACTTCTTATCTGTGAATTAGTAGTATTTAAGATAAATTTATCAACTTGCGTGATTATAGAAATTTACTTTCCTAATTGTCTTTTAGGAAATACAGTTAGTTTCTAGGCTCAGCTTATACACAGACTGCTGGAAGAGCTCAGAAATGAGCTGGGTGGCTGGGGAAGCCAGCCTGGGATTTAAATTTTACAAAGATAATGCAGAGTTCTTTGTATTATGAGTTTGCCAGAAATCCTCAGAAGTTAAGAAATTTCAAGCAAAGGTTGACAGGAGACAGTTGGATAGAAAATGAAAAAGTCTGGAAGAGTTGAAGTATATCATACATATATTAAGATCATCACCAATGTAATGCGTGTTCATTGCCAAATCACTACAGTTAGAAATTTAAAAAACTGTTTTGGTTTCTGTAGTCCATATTTAAATTTAAAAATCACATGCTATCTGAACTAGCTATTGTAGTCCTGTTTTTTAAAATTGAAGTAGGAAGAAGTATACAGAAGTGATAAACTGGAAATTAGAAGGAGGAATAATGACAGAAGACTGGTGATACTCAGGTGATAGGGAAGAAAAATATTATTGTGAAGATATAGGTTCCAAAGTCAGCATATAAAGTGAAAAATGGAATAATCAAAATTTCCTTGAAAAATCGTTTTAGAAATTCCATGTAAATTCAGCACAGCAGATTTTTCCTCCAGTGTTCTAACAAAGCAGCATTTCTTTGGCTGAGCCCTAGACATACCTGGCTTGCATTTAGGGGCCATGATGTTCAGGGAAAAGTAATACTTTGTACACTGGAACCACTCTCAGCATGTTGAAGCATTCACAGTATGACAGGCTCTTAGAAAGTAAGGAAGGAAGGAAGGAAGGAAGGAAGGGCAGATTCATATCTTCCATCCCTTACTTATGCCCACACATCTATTTCTTGTTCCCATATTTCTTTTCCTCTCCTCCCCCTGCTCTCTACAATCATTGTGTCTCTTTCTCTTCCCCCTCTCTGTCTTCTTCCTTCCTCCTGGCCCCCTGTCCATCTCTCCTGAGCACACATGTGAGGCCATTGTGACCATTTGGGCTCCATAGTTCACAGGATGACAATTTCAGGCACTTACCAGATCCTCTTTGATTTGAAATGGGGGTGGGGTCCCGTGTTCTAGCCTGACCAGGTTTACACTGCTCATTACATAGTATCTGTGTTTCTAGAGCCATTTAGTCTTGGGGCAGCAAGTATTTGTGGTGTGAACTGGGCTCTCAGGGCATCTAGTCTGGTGTTTTTAAAGTGCCTTTAAAATGTTCAGGCCTAATTCATAACTTCTTGAGGATGTGTGGGATTCTAGAGGTTATTATGAGGCTACCTTAGACTTGGAATATACTCAGAGATCCTAGACTGAAAGCCCTCTGGAGTATTAAAAGAATCCTTTCCAAAGTAAAATTCATGTGACCTGGATTTCCTTTGTACAGTCTGAGGCTATATTTTACAGTAGAAAGAACACAGAATGAGGGATCAGAAACTTGATTCTATACCACCACTTATTAGCTCTGTGTTCTTAAGTTAGTCTTTTTCAGCTTTTCACGTTTGTGGCACATTTTCTAATAACAGTAATTTGGTGACACTGTTGAATTGAAGGGAACGAAAGACTCAGAACAGCATCAATAAATCACTATGGTTCAGTAGAGTTACAGAGTATCACAGAGTCTCAGTGCTTGCAAAATCATCCTTGGTTTGTATACTATTTACTTGTTCATCCTTTCAGTGCTATTTTGCTGTTAAAGCTGTTCACTCCCTGCCTGTGCTCGCTCATATAATTAGGATGCAACAGTATTTGTGGTTTCATTAAATACGCTCATTCTTTGGCACTAGCTTTGTACTGTGTTACTCCTCTTGCCTCTTATTCGTAGCAATTCTGAACTCTGAATTTTGCTTTCAGCTGTTAAATGGATGTAGTAAAACTATTTTTACCTACATCAGGACTCTTGTGAGGATCAATGAGCTATAAAGGATGCAAATGTTTTATAAAAGTTATGAAGGGCTATAGAACTGTGAGAGATTTTTTTTAGATTTTTTGTTTGTTCTCTTGTCACTTTGCCTTGCTAGATAGTGAGATTATTGGGACCAGGGACTGGATTTCTTTTTTGCTTTGTCCACAGCATGTGGCTCAATGTTTTCCACATATAATATATTCAATAAATAATCATTAAATTGAAATTTAAAATTATTTTTATTGTTAATATTGGATTGGTTTACCATACAGCCAGCCTCTTCTGTGCAAAGCAGTATCAGTAATATAGCGACTTGGCTGTGGTCTGGTAAATTGCATTGTGTACAGAGGAATAAGGTGAGTGTTCGGTGCTTCTGGCAGGTTTGGATAGAGTGCAGGGACAAGAAAGACAATCAGAGATTAGGTGTCCTATTTTGGAGATCATTCTTCCTAAATGTAGTCAACTGGTTTATCACAGGGCTGCTGTGTGCAAATAAAGTGTAGCATTTCGTTCAGTCTGGTTTGAGACATTCTGAATGGTTTTTATTATTATAATGCTTCTATTGGAGGCTCTTCCACAGCCCTATAGATTTCATTTTCTTTAATTGGGATGGGGAGGGAGGAAGAAAACAGCATTTACTTGGCATTCTTGCCTTTTAGAGCTGTGGGTTATTGATTCAGGGGCCTGGAATAGTAATGCTTGGAAGTAAAGGTTCCCTTTGGGAGCACCAGTGTTAAAGGGCAAAGGGAAAGTGATTAGAATTTAAATCTCCAGACTCCACTGAATTTGCGGCTTCATTTAAAAAAAGGAGGGAGAGGAGGAAATGATCTGGGTTGCTGCTGTAGGCTTTGCTTAACATTTGCATCCACAAACTGATAACTCAGAATTACAACCTTAACAAGTTGAGCTACATGGCCAAGAATGAACAGCCAGCCAGGGGACCGACTGCTTTTACTGCCAGGTGTCAGTTTGGGCCTTTCCGTGAAATATCTCTTATTTTCTAAGGGAGAATGTAATCTTTGGCTTTGGCTTTCTTTGAGCTAGTGAAATCTCTTCTGCCTGTTTATGGAACATGTAATCACCAAATTACACACATACTTTGTCTTTGATGTGTCACTCTTTAGAAATTCTATTTCTCCAAAGTCAGGTTTTCCTTTTAGACTGATACCTAGAATTGCTGCTTTAAATAGTATATTCTCTAGCCTGTTAGCAGATGGGAGCAATGTGGAATAATGAGAAGAACATTGGGCTATAATGATAAATAGATTCTGCCAGCAAACACCTGTATGTCCTTGGACAAATCACTTAACCTCTCTGAGCATCAATTCCTTTGTGTTTAAAGTACAGGATTATCAACTTCTGAGGTTTCTTTGAGGTTGAAAATTTTATCTTTCAAAAAAATAAAATGTAGTCTGGTTAACCTTCCAACCTTCAGCTAATCAAAAAATAATATCTATTTTCATGATGGGTGTGGTAGCTCACACCTGTAGTCCCAGCTCTTTGGGAGGCTGAGGCAAGAGGATCACTTGAGCCAAAACCAGCCTGGACAACATAGTGAGACCCCATCTCTTCAAAATATTTAAAAAATTAGCCACACACAGTGGCATGAATCTGTAATCCCAGCTACTCGGGAGGCTGAGGCAGGAGGATCTCTTGAGTCCAAGAATTTGAGACTGCAGTGAGCTATGATCATGTTACTGCACTCCATCCTGGGCAACAGAGCAAAGTCTTGTCTCTAAAAAATAAAAAGAATGAAAGAAAAATAGTGTCTGTTTTCTTTGGAATGTAGGATAGTGGTTAAGACCATGGGTTATTGGAGTTATAACGCCTGGGATGGAATCCTTGCTTTGCAGTTAACTAGTTGATAGTTGACTCTGGCTATAGATAGTCAATCTCTGTGGATCATTTTTCTCATCTATAAAAATGGTGATGTTAATAGTGCCCACCTCCTAGGGTTAGTAAGGGTTAAATTAGGTAATAAATGCAAAGTACTTATTACAGTGCCTGGTACATGAGTACTTAAATAAGTGTTACTATTAATTTGTTGTTTTCCCTGTGAGTTTGCCTCCCTAATGATTCTACTTAAATAAATATTTAACATAGCATATATTTTCTGGGCATATTCCAACAAATGTAAAAGGCTGCCAAAGGTTTTTGGAGTGACAGGGGATGTCATCTTGGACTTAAAAATATGGAACAATCCATAAGAAGAAAATAGAGAGTTAACGAAATTAAATACTGTTGTTAAATAAATATACATTTCTAAAATCTGCAAAAAGTTCCCATTAGTGATATTTTACTAGTACTTAAATTTATATCAAAATCTGTTTTCTATCTTTTTTTTTTAAAGCTGTACAGAGAGGCATTGTGGTACTCAAGAATCAGCAGACCTGGAATTCTAGAGTTGTGACCTTAGACCAGTCAGTTCGTCACTATGGGATTTCATTTTTTCATCTGAAAACAAAGTGCTGGAATATCTGATCTCTAAAGTACCTTCAGTTTGATAGTTTAGAATTCTAGAATTTGGGGACTAAAAGCATAACTCAAAGGTACTTTATAATTTGTCTACATTGGCCATAGTTGTGAATATTTTTCACATTCTTAGGGCTTCTATATGAAATTTATCTATGCCTTCCCTGATTTTGTTTACTTTAATGAAAGATAAGCCACAGTTCATATTTAAATGGTGATTAGGCCTTGGGTGCATGATGTTTAAAAATGTCGTTGCTTTTGTTTGAATATATTTCGTAATGTAAATAATTTGGTTGAGCAGCATATGTCAGGGATGAAATAACCCTACAAGGACATGGGAGTCGTTTACACAGGGTTAATATAAATACACAGTAACAATGACTATTGGAATTGTTGTTTTATAAAGGAAAATGTTTTCTGGCACTGTATCCGCCTCCCTGGTAGGGATAGGAGAAGGAAGGGAGATTAATTTGCTCTCTTTCTGTAAAAAATTATATATGGCAGATGCTTGTATGTGTTAAAAATAAATCCTGTTGTTGTGTACATGAAAACATGCACATATGCGTGCACATCTCTAAATTGGGTTAAAGAAGCAGTGTCAGGCCTGATAGGGCATACAGTACAATGTACGTCCAGTCTCTAAGTTTTTAAATTGAAACTCAGGTTCCTGCTTGGGAACTTGAAATTAAAGTCAAAGTGGAGGCCTTCACTTAAAATGGTATATCAGTTATTCCATCTTGTTGACACTAAGTGGATCCTTTAAGCTGGTTCAAATAGGAGTCACAGTGTTACAGCTCCAATGTGTTTCTATTTTGAGGAGGAGAGAGACAAAATATCAAGCAACTGGGAACAATATAATATCCTGAAGGCTGAAATTCATACATTATTGAAATGCTGTGTGTTCTACATGCTCTAGGTTTCATGAAAACAAAGCAAGAGACCACCCTCATTATAGAGAGTGGGCTGTAGCCCAAGCAGCTGTGAAAATGAATAGAAAACTGTCCCTGTTTGTCTCAGCTTTTCAATTCATTTTGGACAGAAGTTTAAATCATCAAGCAGAAAGGTCACATTGCTTATTGGGGTTTGAGAGTCATACTGATATTGTTGCAGATTAAATCTTTTTATAACAGTAAATTGAATCTAGTATTAACAGAAGCTGTTTAAGTAGTGGTTTTGGTGTGATAAATGGAAACCTTACCAGGGAAGGACTCCTTATGTGGGGCTGAGGGTTTTTAGGAATCTCAGAGTCTGGGGATGACAAATTGACTTTAGATTTAAGATCATGGGAACAGAGGCAAAATCAAATGTTTTTAGTTGTTTTAAAAATTGAGTACAATAATCTTTATGTGTTATATTCAAGGCACTATGCTAGTGACCTTTGAATAATCAGGCATTTTACTATGATATGATATGTGTACATTCTACAAAATTATATACTAAAAATAACAGAGCTTATGGGAAAAAAATAGGGTTGGGTGCAGACCACTCCGAATCTGTGCAACTTTGACTCATGGAACCAAAAAAAAAAAACAAGAGCTTGGATGGTGTAGGCAGACAACTCAACATGGTGGAAGTTGCCATAGATGATATTAAAAATGCACCAAAAATAGAGTAAAAAATCCTGGCTTGCAGAAATGTGAGATAATGCATTTGAAAGTGGACCCCTGAGCTAGTGGGATTGCCATTAAGGTAGGCACAGAAGGAAATAAGACTAATTCCAAGATGAGAACCAGGAATTAAGTCTCTCTTAGCCTTGTATATAGGCATTCACTTTGTATTTTCCTTAAATAGAATGAAGGGTTACTATATATGTGCAATACCCCAGCTGAAGCCGTTTTTTCCCCCCTGAATTCTATTCTACTATTCCAACTCCTCTTGCCTAGGAAAAAAAATCACACATGAACCAATATGACTTCTGTGTTCCATTGACATAACTTAAGTGGTGCTGTAGAAAATGTGTTGTAGCACAACAGGTAGTAAAAGTACGAGACTCTGCCTGCATGGAATTGATCATCTAGTAGAAAATAAAAGAAATAAAGTTAAATGAGGCTGGGTGGTAGATTATGCCTGTAATCCTAGCACTCTGGGAGGCCAAGGCGGGAGGATCACTTGAGGTCAGAGGAGTTCAAGATCAGTCTAAACAACAGTGAGACCCCGTCTCTACTAAAAATAGAAAAGAAATTAGCCAGGCATGGTGGCGTGTGCCTGTAGTCCCAGCTACTCAGGAGGCTGAGGCCGAGGCAGGAGGATCGCTTGAGCCCAGGAGTTTGAGGTTGCTATGAGCTAGGCTGATGTCATGGCACTCTAGCCCAGGCAACAAAGTGAGAGTCTGTCTTGAAAAAAAAAGAAAGTTAAATGATGACAGATTTAAAATTGTCTCAAGGAAATACTATAAGAAAGGACAAAATGCACTATATGATTATTAAATGGTTAATGCAAATAGAATTGCTCAAAGAATTTAGAGATGGGAAAGAACTCTTCAGAAAGGGATGGGCAGGGACAGTTTAGGTCAGGACAAGGTGGGTCATTGAGTTTAGTTTCCTTTTCTAACCCTCTAACTTTCTGGGTAAAGCTAAATAAAAGCAACATTTAACTTAATGCTTCAGAGATGTTATACAATTCTTAAGTAAAGATTCTCTAGCTGTTAAGATATTTAGTGTTCTTTCTCCCTCATACCTCCTTTCTCCCTTTCATTCCAATGCATTTTTTGAAAAGCTCATAGAGTAACACCTTATGAAGTCATAGCATAGAAAGAATACCTATGCCTAACTCAGTACCCTTTCAGAGATAAATATTATAGGGATGGATTTTTAGCTTTCTCTTCCATTTTACAGTAACTTGTGATTGTATAGTCAGTAAATTATATTCAACAAACTTTTTCTGAATGCCAAGTATTGCACAGCACTGTGCTAATTGCTGAATAAGATATGGTCTCTGCCCGTCAGGAGAGAGCAGAAAAAAGGCATAAGCAAAGTAACATGAAAGTATAGGAGAAAGAGATAAATGCCAACTGCTAAAACTATGAAGTCTTCTTACAGAAAATGGGACTTGAGCTGGACTTAGAAAGTTTGGAAGATTTTGGCAGACATACTGGAGGGAAAGAGTATTTTTGGCAGAGGTGGAGCAATGAACAGAAGTAGGAAAATGCCGAATGTGATCAGAAATAGTGAGTAGAGGTGCGGGTGGAGTAAAGATTGCATGAGGGCTAATGGATGGGAGTGTTTAGTGAAAGATAAAGTTGGAAAACTAGGTTGGAGCCAAATTGTCAAAGTCTGTGAATACCAGGTTGAAGAATTTGATTTATTCTATATATAGAGGTAAGCCAGTTAAAGTTTTGAGGTAGCAAATAATCCAATCAGAGTTTAGAAAGGAAAACAAAAATTCACAATGGGTGAGTGCCTACTATGTACATTACTACTAACATTATATACCTTCTATTATTTTATTTATGCCTCATAATAATCCTGAAAAGTCAGTATTATATGTGTGGAGGGAGTGTGTGGGAACTCTGTACCTTCTGCTCAATCTTGCTGTGAACCTAAAACTGTTTTAAAAAATTAAAGACTATTAGTTTTTAAAAATAGTAGATATTATTATCTTCATTTGCAAGTAAGCAAACTGAAGCCATGAAAATTTCAAATGATTTGTTCAAGGTCACACAGCTGGTAAACTACTGCTCAAGGAAAGTCTGTACCTGTCTACTCTTTAAAGTGGCATCTTTCCACTTGGGAAATACATTAGACAAAGGTTGAATGCAGAAAGAGCAGTGGTAAGTCTGTTGTGGAAGATAGATGATGAGGAGCTGATTGTTAAATGATAATAAAAACAGAGAAATATAAAGAAGTGTTACAGATGTAGACTTGAAAGAACTTAGAGACTAATGGGATGTGGGTGACAAAGCAGAGGAGATGTTGAAGATACACAGTTAGTTGGAAGAATATCTTCATTTGGTCACTAGATATTTAACATATACCTGCCACGTACCTGATACTGATTTAGGCAGTAGAGATTCAGCACTGAACAAAACAGAGTCCCTACTTTCATGAAGCTATATTCTAGTGTGGGAGAGACAATAAATACATTGTATGGAAGATGATAAGTGCTCAGAAGAAAAATAAAACTGATAAAGAGGAGAAGTAAAGAATGCTGAAGAGGATGGGGTGCAATTTTATCTTGGGTAGAATAGAAAGGTATTTCTTCAGAAGCAACATATGAGCAGAGACCTGAAGGAAGTAAGGAAAAAATCCATGTGGTTTCTGGAGAAAGAGTAGTTCTGGCAGAGGGACCATCAAGCGTAAAAGCCCACAGGAGAGAATATGCTCGTCATGCCCACAGAATAGCAAGGAGAACAATTGGTTGGACTATGGTGAATGAAGGGCACAGTGGTAGAAGATGAGGGCGAAGAGGTTATAAGTGGAGGGCAGATCATGTAGGGTTTGAAGGCCATGTAAAAGTAAAGACTTCAGATTTTACTCTAATGGGAGAATATGAGAGGGTTTTGAGCAAAGTAGTGACATGATCAGACTCATGCTTAAAAGGATCATCCTAGCTGCTGTGTGGAGAATAGGCAATAGGGTTTCCAGGGCCAGACCCATGAGATCCATGAGGCAATTGGGAGACCATTGTTATAATCTAGGCAAGAGAAAATGATGGCTTGGAAGTGATTGGGTTCTGGATTTTTTTTTTTTTTTTAAAGTAGGACTAATTGGATTTTCTGAAAGATTACATGTGGGATATGAGAGAAAGAATGGAGTCAAGTTATTTGGCCTGAACAATTGATAGATCGAAATTGCCATTTATTGAGAAGGGGAAGAATATGGATAAAGAAGATTTTGGGGAAATGATGTTGGAATTAAGAGTTCAGTTTTTGATGCCTGTCAGTTTAGACATCCAAGTAGAGATTGAGTATACATTTGGAATTCAATGGAGTTATAAATTTATGAGTCGTAGGTTATAACTGTGGCCAATTACTCTGAAATTGTAATCATAAATGGAGATGGTGAGGGGCTGTGGACAATTTGGGATTAACACATCAGTACTATGGGCAAAAGAAAGTATTTCAAACTCAACAATGTCATTTTCATCAAAGAAAGTGCATAAGTAAAACAATAGATGTCATAAACAGCGGAGGGGTCTGAAAACCAATTCTTGGGTATTCCAATATTTAGAAAGAAAGATAGGGTCAAGAAGTAGGAAAGGAAACCAAGAAAGAATGGCCAGCGGCCGGGCGCGGTGGCTCACGCCTGTAATCCTAGCTCTCTGGGAGGCCGAGGCGGGTGGATTGTTTGAGCTCAGGAGTTCGAAACCAGCCTGAGCAAGAGCAAGACCCCGTCTCTACTAAAATTAGAAAGAAATTAATTGGACAACTAAAAATATATAGAAAAAATTAGCTGGGCATGGTGGCGCATGCCTGTAGTCCCAGCTACTCAGGAGGCTGAGGCAGGAGGATCCCTTGAGCCCAGGAGTTTGAGGTTGCTGTGAGCTAGGCTGATGCCACGGCACTCACTCTAGCCCAGGCAACAGAATGAGACTCTGTCTCAAAAAAAAAAAAAAAAATTAAGAAAGAATGGCCAGTGAATGAATGAATGAATACAACTGCTGGTTCTGCATCTAGTCTTTTGTATAATGCACTTCTTGTCTGGAAAGATGATAGACTTTAGAAGAATGGAGAGAGGATGGAGCCCTTGAGGCCAAAAGAGGAAAATGTTCCAAGGGTGAGGAAATGGTAGGTCAAGTAAGAGATTGAGAACTGATAACATTGGATTTAACAATACCAGAGTCATTTGTGATCTTGCTTGGAGAAATTTTGGTGAAAGTGGTTCAAGAAAATAGGAGACTGAGTAGTGACAGTAAGAATAGTTTCATACAAGGTGGCTCACACCTGTAATCCCAGCACTTTGGGAGGCCGAGGTGGGATGATCATTTGAGGCCAGGAGTTCAAGACCAGCCTGAACAACATAGTGCGACCCTGTCTCTACATAAGTAGAAAAATCAGCTGGGCATGGTGGCATGCACCTGTAGTTCCAGCTACTTGGGAGGCTGAGGCAGGAGGATTGCTTGAGCCCAGGAGTTTGAGGTGAGCTATGATGACACTGCTGCACTTTAGCCTGGGCAACAGAGTAAGACCTTGTCTCAAAAAACAAAAACAAGAACAACAAAAAGAATAGTTTTGTACATTTTGAGGTTCTGTTATTGGTTGTATACACATTTATAATGATATGTCTTTCTGATGAATATGCCCTTTTATAATTATAAAATTCCATTCTTTATCTCTGATTCTCTTTGTTTTGAAACCTACTTTATTTGATATTAATATAGCCACTTGCTATAGCCACTTGGATGTTGATTTGGTGTAGTATTATGCTTTCTAGCTCTCATTTCTTTTGATAATTAAGAGTATAAGTTGAAAGTGTTTGTACAGAGATGTAGATTTTGTCTAATGTCATGCATTCTAGCTCTCCTGTTCATTTGATCATTTAATTGTGTTGGGTAGCTAATGAACTCAGGGACAATTACCAAAGGTCAAGTCCATAGATAATTCTGCCAAAGAATCAAATCTACTCTGTTATCTACATTTGGAATGTGGCACAAGGTGAATATCATATTTGCTGTGCCTCATTTATATCAGAAATAGCTTTGAGGTTCAGGGAATACTCAAGTGATGATGTGGAGAAAGCAGCTTAGAGCTCTTGCCAAGTCTAATAGAGAGTAATAAAATACCCTGATATAGTTGTCATAATTGCTACTGTGGTACTGTAGATTAGTATAGTCCTATTTGTAACTTGAGGGAAATAATGCAGAGAATTTACTTTGAAATTTGGTTGGTTTGCATGATGGTTTACTTTATTTCTTTTGAGAGCTTGGATCATACCAATAGTCACATTTCTTCATGACTACTATTCCCGTCCTTTAATGAGGCTCATGTTGCTAGTTACAGTGGAATAATTAAGTTTTTTTGGGTTTTGGCTGATTCCACAATGCTTGTCTTTTAGCTATAAATCTGAATGTTGGGCTGGCTATCTACTGTTGTCCATTTTACCCTTTAGCTAAAGCACGAAGAATAGGCATTTTCTCTTCTAGTGCCTTCTACCAGTTCACCTCAAGTATATCTTAGAGTAGTGTGGAGATTGAAGGAATACTTCAGTTAAGTTAGTTTTTAACCCAATCTACCAGGATATCAGAGAAATATATGTTTTAGATATATAAATAGAACATAATTTTTTAAGGAAAAAAATAGCCCTTAAATCTTGCAATTTTCTTTGGCAGAAGAACAGTATTAACATCTGGTTACCAAACTGCGGTACCCTTAAGAGAATTGGAGTTGGTCCAGTTTCCAATAAAATATTGGATTAAGTGACTTCACATGAGTTTTTATTATTTTTAAGTACATTTTTAAACCTCTCTTTTCCCTGTAATTTGCAGTTTGCATTTACTTGCAAGCAGCGATTTTAGTTTACATGATGAATCATTCTCTATACCAACATTTGTAGGATACCACAAAAAATATCATCAGAGTGAAAATGCCAGGTTACTAAAATGCAGCAGACAGGAAGGCACCATCTACTAATAAGGCAGCTTCATCCTTGAATTCTTTTGTTGGAAGAGAGGGAACTGATATCATTAGGCACTGATCTTATACCAGGAGCTTTACATATTTTATGTCTTTTTGTTTGGCAATAAACCTCTAAAGTAGACTCATTCATTCCTCACACAAAAATCTGCTGAATCAAGAAGGGCAGATATTACCATTTCTATTGGACTGGTTGGGAATCTTGGATAGAGAGGGGTTTGTGAATTGCCTGAGGCCACAAAGCCAATCAGTAGAGTTGGGACCAGACCCCAGATTCCTCATTTCTAGTCTTTTCCTTCCTCTGGGTCCCCTGACACTTTTTTTTTTTCTGAGGATGTGATGGTATTGTAAGCAACTTTAGTGCTTTGTTTTTCTAGTTCAGCCTTCTTGCCTACCATTCTCACTTTGAACAACTGTAAATCTAGTGCATGTATATGTCTAATACTGAGGTGAATACTGTCCCGTTCTGTGGGAGGTCATATAGATAAGGCAGGTGTGAAACAAATGCTAGACATGACATTTTTTTTTTTTTTTTTTTTTTTTTATTTCAGCATATTATGGGTGTACATATGTTTAGGTTACGTGTGTTGCCCTTGGTTCCCCCCCGCCACCGAAGTCCGTGTTTCAAATATGTCCATCCTTCAGGTAGTGCGCATTGTACTCCTTGTGTATACAAATACCCGTCCCCTCCTCCCTCCTCCCCTTTCCTCCCGCCGCCCTTCCCGTGGTACAGATGATTAGGTTACGTGTGTTGCCCTTGGTTCCCCCCCCACCGAAGTCCGTGTTTCAATTATGTTAGACATGACATTTAACAAGTCTTGATTTCCTGGATCCCAGAGAAGTTGTGATTCATGTAAACTTTTCCGATGTCATAGAGGAAGATCCCAGACTGGAGCACTCGTGTTTAAAAATGGGGATAATAGTACATTCTTCTTAGGATTGTCATGAGGATTAAATGGATTATCAGAGAAATCCATGTATAAGATATTTAGCATAGTACCTGGCATAGAGTAGCTGATCAATAAATAATTAGTCTCAGTTTTTTGCTTTTTCTATTCCATAAAACTGCCTTTCCAGAATGAAGTAGGTAAGAAAGGTGCATCTCAAATACTTGCATCGCATGGACAAGAACAATAAAAGAAAAAACATGCTTTTTTTCTTATGGAAATTTAACCAGAAAATTATTATCCCTTAGCAGAAAGGGCTGATTATAAGTCACTGGATTTTGTACCCAGCATGTAGAATTATACAAAGCAGTCCTTTATTAGCATATTTCTTATTCTTAATTTCTCCTATATCTCTTACGTACCTAAATCCCCACATTTGTTGGATTAGTTTTGGGATTTGTTTTACTGTCACGTGTCACAGCTTCGGGAAGGAGGCATTTTTTATTATGTTATATGTAGACCGTGAGTTTTATGCTGTTCCAGCATTGTTTGTTGACCTTATTATCCCAAATACCCCTCCTTAATTAAAACAGACAAAACAAAATTGATTCTTTCTCCTATGAGTTAGACCTAAAATGTGCTCATCTTGTAGTTTATTCCTATATTAATAGTGGAGGTTTCAACTCTTGTTAGAAGTGCTATTCTAACCATACTTTCTTCTTTTTTTAAAAAAACTTTTTATTTTGAAATAATATTAAACTTACAGAAAAGTTGCAAAAATAGAACTGAGAGTTCCTCTATATCCTTCATCTAGCTTTATTTAATGTTAACATTTTGAATAAGCATAGTATAATTAACATGGAAACAATATTATTAACTAAATTACAGCCCATGCACATTTCACCAGTTTTCCCACTACTGTCCTTGTTCTGTTCTAGAATACAAACTAAGATCCCACATTACATTTAATTGTCTCCTTAAGTCACCTCTATGTGACTTTCCTTGTCTTTCTTTGTCAGTCTTTCCTTTATATTTCTTGTAGTGAAGGTGTTCTGCTGAAATCTTGCAGCTTAAAAAAAATCTTTTTATTTTATTGTATTTATTTTTAATTATGGTAAAATACACATAATGTAAAATTTACCATCTTAACCACTTTTAACTGTATAGTTCAGTAATGTTAAGTGCATTCGCATTATTATGCAACTGATCTCCGGAACTTTTTATCTTGCAAAACTGAAGCTTGGTACCCATGAAACAACTACTCCCCATTCCGTGCTACCCTTGTCAGCCCCTGGCAACTACCATTCTACTTTCTGTTCCATGACTTTGACTGCTTTAGCTACCTCATATAAATGGTATCATGTAATATTTGTCATTTTTGTGACTGGCTTATTTCAGTTAGAGTAATGTCCTCAAGTTTCATCCATGTTGTAGCTTCTGTTATATTTTCCTTTTTAAGGCTGAATAATATTCTGTTTTATGCATATACCACATTTTGTTAATCTGTTCATCCATCAACAGAAACTTGGGTTACTTCCACCTTTTGGTTACTGTGAATTATGCTGCTATAAATATGGGTGTTCAAATATATATGTGAGTCCCTGCTTTCAGTTCTTTTGAGTGTATACTCAAAAGTGGAATTGCTGAGTCATATGATAATTCTGTTTTTAATTTTTGAGAAACCATCATACTGTTTCTATCTTAGCTTCTATATGTCTGAAAATATTTCTTTTTTGCTTTGATGTTTGAAAGATATTTTCACTAGGTCTAGAGATTTCTTTCAGAAATTTAAGATGTTGCTCCACTTATCTCCCTTGTATTATTTCTAGCGAGAAGTCTGCTATGTCATTCACAGTTTCATTTCTCTCTATGTAAAATCTGTATTTTTTCTGGTTGCTTCTAGGATTTTTTTCTTTATTAATGTGTTTAAGAAATTGATCATAATGTGTGGGTTGGTGTAGTTTTAAGTATTTTTTAATTTAAAAAACAGTTTTTATTAAACGTGGAAACATTTTTCAGTTCTTATTTTCTCAAATATGTTTTCTGACCCTTCTTTTCTCTCTTTGGTTACATGTATGTTAGGCTACTTGAAGTTGTTCACAGCTCACTGAATCTCTGTTGAATCACTGTCCTGTGTTTCATTTTCAATTGTTTCCATTGTTATAGCTTCAATTATACTAATCTTTCCTTTCTAATTTGCTGTTAATCCTATCCTCTGCATTTTTTATGTGAGACATTATATTTTTATCTCTAGAACTTTGATTTGTGTCTTTTAAAAAAATGTCTCCCAGTCTCTCCTTAACGTGCTCATGTTTTCCTCTAGATTCTCAAATATATAGAATATTGTTACAATAACTTTTTAGGAGACAATATCCTTGTCTACTAATCTATGTCATTTCTAGTTTGTTTTGTATTGGTTTATTCTTCTCCTCATTGTAGGTTGTATTTTTCTGCTTATTCGCATGCCTGATAATTTATGACTAGATGTCAGACATTGTGAGTTTTGCTTTGTTAGATACCACATATTCTTGTATTTATGAAATATTTTTTAACTTTGTCGTGGAGCTTTGTTGCTGTTAAGTTACTTGCAAATGGCTTCATCCTTTTGACACTTGCCTTAAATGTCTGTTAGATGGGACCAGCATTTAGTCTAGGCTAATTTTGCCCTATAAGCTCTGAAGAGTATTCTTCCTGCTTCTTTTTGGTGGTTCTTTCCTGAATCTTGGGTAGTTTTCTCACATGGATGTTCTGATTAGTTCTCAGCTGTCAGTTTTATCTCAGTGTAGCTCTCTCCTTTCTAATATTTTGCCTTGGTAAACTCTAGCCACTTTGGCCTCTCTGAGCTCTCTGCTTTGTTTTCTCAACTAAGGAAGACCACTGGGCTCTTCTGTTCTCTTTCCTAGAGCTGGAGCCTAAAAACTCTCCAGGCAGAGAGCTTGGGTAATTATAGGGTTTACCTCTTTCTTTCTCCTCTGTCAGGGATTATTGTCTTATCCTGCCTATTGTCCAATGTCTGAAAACTGTTATTTATTATGTATTTTTTCCTGAGTTTTTTAGGTATTTAAATGATTAGGTAGATAAATCTTGTCCCTGTTACTCCATCTTGGCCAGAAGCAGAATTTGAGCAAGTTATTTAAATCTCCTTATGTTCTAGTTTACTCATTTATAAAATGAAGATAATACTATGGGTTTACAAAGATTGAATAAGACAGTACATATAAAACACTTAGTATATTTCCTGGCACATAGTAAATGCTCAGTAAATGTTAGTTGCTGTTATCATTGGCACAAAAAAGAGGAGAGCATAGCTTATACGAGCCTGGAGAACTAGTATTGTAAGCCAATTCATTTTATTCTGACTCATTTTCTCTGATTTGTATTAGGGTGTTCTCCAGAGAGACAAAACCAATAGGAGAGAGGGGGGAGAGAGAAATGGATGAGAGGGTATTTATTAGGGGAATTGGCTCACGTATTTGTGGAGACAGAGAAGTCCCAAGATAGGTCATCTGCAAGCTGGAGACCCTGGGTAGGATGCTGGTAGTGTGGCTCAGTCCAAATTCTAAAGTTTCAGAACCAGGGAAGCCAATGGTGTAATTCTCAGTCCAAGACCAAAGGCCTGAGAACCTGGGGGGCCACCGGTGTAAATCCTGGAGTCCCAAGTCTGGAGAGCCTGGAGTTCTGATATCCAAGGACAGGAGGAGGAGAGTGTCCCATCTCCTGGAGAGAAAGAGAAGAAATCCTCTTTCTTTCCTTTTTTGTTCTCTTGAGGCCTCTAGCCAACTGGATGGTGCCCACCCACATTGAGGGCAGATCTTACCCAGTCAGTCTACCAACTCACATGCCAGACTTCTTTGGAGACACTCTTATAAACTCACCCAGAAGTAATGCTTTACCTTAGTTCTCTAGGTTTTCCTTAATCCTGTCAAGTTGACACCTAATATTAACTATCACAGTGGTATAAAAAGCAAGAGCTATTAGTGGAAGTGTTTTTCACCCTTCCCTGCTTTCCTCCCCTCTCCCCTATTTATTTATTTTTACCAGGGCTAAAATGTCATTCTTAATACTCTAAATCATATAGAAGGTAGTAACTTTCTCTGAAGCCATTTGTTGTTGTTGTTGTAAGTCAGAATAATATAGCAATTAGGAGCACAGTCTGAAGAGTCAAACCTGGCTTGAAGTCCTTGCTTTCCCTTTTATTATCTGCAGCAAAGTTATTCTGGCTGCCTAATCTTTAGTTTTATAATTGAAGAAACACCACGTACTTCAGAGGGTTGTTGGGAGAATTAAATAAATTAATGTACATAAAGCCCTTTAGCACAGTTCCTGTCACAGAGTTTGGGCTTAATAAATGGTAGCTATTATTAGCTTTTCTAGTATTAAAGTTCACACCAGAGATCTAAAACTGAAATGACCCTAACTCCAACTTCCTAGGGCCTGCTTTCATTTTTGTGACCTTTTCTTTTTAATATGTAACTTACTTAATAGTATTTATATATCACTTTACAGTTTACAGAATGTATTTACATATATTACCTTATTTCATGTCTGAATCTCTGTGTCTACTTTCCATTGAGAAAACTGAGAGAGAAGAGAAGCAATGAATTTAAGACTGAACACTAATAAATGACAGAGGTACAACTAGTTTAAGTGTTCTTTAACACTGTCATGTTGCTTTCTAGTGAAGCATTTTACTTGTGTCTAGATTTACATACTGTTTACCAGCAATGGATTTTGTATTCTTTCAGGGCAAGGATCATAAGGAGTCTTATCCTTTTATTTCTCTTAGTGGCCAGCATTCAATATATGGATATTATTTACATGGTATCTATGAAAGAAAAAAGATAATTTTTCTGTTACTCTTTACTTCCCCAAACTGAAGGCAATTATTGAATAATTAATACATATTTGTTTAAGATATTGTTAAATGGTAATTTTTTTCTTTAAAACGTAGAAACATAACTATCCTATTTAGAGATTTTAATTCGAAACAAATATTGTGTCTATAGGTGAATTTACTGCATTCTCTTTTTAGTGTAAAGCTTTTCTAGAATCACATCAAATGGAGCAGCTACTTGCCAATTTCATGGAAGTTATAGTAATTCCTCTAGTAGATTCCATTTATAGATCAAATGTCTATGACTAAATATAATTACTTACAGCTAAATCTGATCAAAGCAATAAGCTAAAAATAACTTACATGGAATTTAAAGCAAAGAAGGGAAGCAGGATGTTTCAAATGATGGACATTTCCAATTGTTTCTTTTGAAAAATAGCCCTTATTGTGAAAAATGGTAGTGTTCCTCCATGTTCACTTTCAGAAAAAACAAAACAAGCACCTTAACTTTTTATTTCATGGTTTTTGCCTACACTGTAGTATCCTTACAGGGAGATAATTTTCTTTGGGGCAGTTAATTATAGTTAATTATCATGGTGTATTCATGGTAATTGCTTAATTATAATTTTTCTTTACTTTCCTTGTGTTAGAACAGTGGTATTCTTTTAAGAAGACTATTTTGACCAGCTTTTGCTTTTTTAATCTATACCGTTTATGGATTTGAACAGAAGATTCTGTCATTTTCAGAAGCTAGTTTTGGTCAAATCACTCCATAAACTTAATATAGTTATTTGGTATTATTATTTTTTATTTCCTTAGCCTACTGGTTATATTCTTCATAATTACCTATAAAACAAACTTGTTTGCAAAACCCATTACTCTAGATGATAAATCTACATTCAGTGGTACTTGCTGTCATAATTAAAATATCTAGTGAGTATAGATGTTGAACAGTGATATTTTTGAAGATGTGCTTGGAATCTGTAGACTGTGATGTTCTTCACTCTCTCTTCTCCAAGTGAAGAATTCTGTGAATAGCTCCATAATACCCTAGGATAGTAAGTGATAATGTATGAACAGAGCAGCCCAGCGCATTTGAGATCCCCTTGATTTGCTCATCTCTTATAAGACATTGGATGAGTATAAGAAATTAAACCTTTATGTATCATATGAAGGGCCTCATGAAGTGTCTGAAGGAGAAAAGATGAAAGTCACACTCCAAGGTTTTTTTTAAAAAATTTGTAAAATAGGAATAAAACTTGCCTTATATTTTGATCTCTTCTATATCTCGAACATCTGGTATAGTACCTGGCATATAGTAGATACTTGATAAGTATTTGTTATTTGAAAAATGAAAGGATTCAGTAAATAATGTGAAGGTACTTCCAAAGTATAAAGTTATCTTTAGGTACAGGGTCACCAATATGTAATGTTCTCTCACTCCTTTTTTTCCTTGCTCTTTGTGCTATATACCACTCTGCTGTTGTGGCATTTTTTTTGCCCCTCAGTCTTTTGCTATATATTAGAAGAAAAGAGGGGTTTGACTAAATGGAAGCTTCAGCTAGAAACATAGATTGTTGTTGTGGAAGGGATTTAACTAGCCCACATTTTATAGATGGAGGCATTCCTGGGCTTGGAAATGATTTTGTTCAAGGGCATTTGGTTAGTCAGTGCATGGTTTACAGTCCCATTCTCCTGACTTAAATGTTTGTTTCCTCACAGCACAAATATTCTTGCTTTTTTCCCCTTTAGATGTTTGCTAGCTGGGCCATGTTGGCAGGGGTGAGGGGCCAGTGAGATAGAATGAGGGAAAAGGAAAGGAAACTCTGACCATCAGCATCCAGGAGTCCCTGGTCTGGCCCTTCAGTTAGGAGCAGCTACTGTTACCCAGTGTGTAGAACAAAGAACATAATCTTGGAGAAAAAAAAGACATGAGTGTCTTATACTTCTTTTCTTCCAATTTTTAAAAAAACGATAAATAGGACATACTATGAACAATAGGGAGGTGGGGAGAGAAAGTGGCAGCTGGTGGAGAGTTCATGGAACATGGCTGGGACTGTAGGGAAAGAAAAACATGGCCATGTGGGTGAGTGAATGCTGCAATTTCAAAGCAGCAGTAATTTTACATTGAAAATCCTGTAATTATGTGCTTGGCTGTTTAATAAAAACATCCTGTAGTGAAATTACTATATATTTACTCTGTATCTGAAATGCAGAGTATCTTAAAAACATGTGTCATTATAGGATGGGTGCTACATCTTAAACTTTTTTTAAAAAAGGGAGAGATTAGATGTTTTTAGTATAGCAGCTGCTCAGAAATTTTCCAACTATGGATGATCAATTCAGAGTTACCTGATTACACCTATTATTTGTCAGCCTTGAGGGTTTCCTGTTTTCTGAACTCTTGAAAGAAAATTTCTGAGGAAACAAATGGTTATGTTATTAACTACTTATATGTGACCCCACTGTGAAAACAACCCTGATAGCATAAATAGTTAAGTTGAATCTGTACAGACATGCAGGCTACCTGGCCTGAGGTTGAAGTTCATCCTGGGTTTCTAAGTGTTGGAACCTTTTGACTTTCATATAGGAGTCAGAGTTTCATGGCTTTAACGATGGTTAAAATGACTTTAACTGTAGTGTCAGTGCTTCTCAAACTTTAAAGTGCATCTGAATCACCTGAGGATATCCTTAAAAAGGTTGATTCTGATTCATTAGATTTGGGCCAAGGATTCTGCTTTCTAACAAACTTCTGTACTGGTAATGCTGTCCGGCCAGGGACAGCATTGAACAGCAAGGGTTTATAATATTGTCTCACTGTCTTACTCTCCCCACTTCTGTAGTTCTGGCTTTCTCTGTTTCTTGAACCATGTGTGTCTCCATCTGTCTCTTTCTGCTTCTGTCTCTGTTTCTTTCTGTGTACCTCTGCCTTTCTCTTTCTGCTTGTCTCTACTTCCTTCCTCTGTTTTCCCCTTCTCTGCCAACCTGCTTCTCTGTTTATCTCCTCTTTCAGCCCACCCCTCCCTCCCTCCCTCTCTCTCTCTCTCTCTCTCTCTCTCTCTCTCTCTCTCACTCACTCACTCAGTCACACACACACACACACACCCTGCACTCACAGAGTCACGTGATTTAGGTGAATTGTTACTTTGAATATTTGCTACCTTGTACCTGGAACAGTGCAGGGCGCAGAGGCACTCAGTGAAGAATGTTGATCAGTACTTAATGATGTTGATAGTGTATTTTCCATTTTGAGACTAAGCCGAAGCCATCTTTCTCCCTGTTTTCAGAGATAAGGACCAGTGCCAAGGAGGTGGGGAGTGATTGTGTTAATGAATCCAAAAGGGGTCCGGCCAAGGTCCAGTTACTCATGGCACAGATAGCCAATTATCGAGACAATGAGGATTGCCAAGGAAGAAGGGACATTTTAATACGAAAGACATCAGTCACAGAATGGGGAATTAGCCTCAAATCTGTCTCCTTGACTAATGGAGAGTAGGGCCTTTTTAAAGAGGGGCTGTGTGCATTGGGGAAATTACAAGAGGCTGTGTGCATTTTGGCAGGATGTGTTGAAATTAACAAGGGTCTAAGTGCATTGGGGCTCTTTAGTCAGGGGTGGTGAATCTTGGGTCAGGAAGTCTGTCCAGGGGCCTCTGGAATCTCAACTCCTTTGTCTTGCAGAAATGCTGCCATTTCTGGGAAACACCTCAAAAAGGTCAAGTAGTTAGTTAAAGGAGAGGATTATAAAAAAACATATAGGGGTCATTGAAATTTGTTCATAGAGCCAGTTATAGTTATTTGAATTTTTAATCACCATTGGGATTCTGGATACTGAGACATCCTTCTGAAGATAATCATGGTTGCCTCAAAAGTATTAGAAAATCCTAACATTCGATAGCAGAATAGGGTAACTATAGTTAGCAATATTGTATATTTCAAAGTAGCTAGAAGAGAATCCTTGAAATGTTCCCAACACATAGAAATGATAAATACTCAAGGTGATGGATACCCCAGATACCCTATCTTGATAATTACATATTCTACGCATGTAACAAAATATCACATGTACCCCATAAATAATGGAAAATATTATGTATCAATAGAAAAATGCATTGGAAAGGCACATAACTCCTCCAGGCTGGTTTGGTAATTATTGAACACTATAATGGTAATTCAGAATCTGGTAGCCTTAAATCCCTCCCCTTGATTTAATCACTGTCCTTTACAAAACCATACTTCTGCATACCCCCAAGATTTAGTCTTAATAAGGTTCAGACCAACTAGCTTTTTGAACAATTCTTTAAACCTCGGGCATTAAGTTCTTCACATGTAAAATAAGAATTTAACTAGATGGTCTCCACGACTCCTTTTAGTTTGACATTCCATGTTTTTATCATTAAGTAAAGGGCATTTCAGATATCAGCTGTTTTGTTTAAATTCTTTTTTTTTTTTTTTGCATGTTCAACAGTCTGCTTTATTATCTCATTGATAATTTAGCTAATGAAATTTGCAAGCCACAATTGAACTTCCAGACAATTTTATATCAGTGACAGTCAAGTAAGGACAACAGAATCAACTATATAGGCTTTTGAGGGTACAAACATTATAGTTACACTTTGTCTTTGCCTCACCCAAATGCAGGTTAAAGGCATGCCCTTCCCTCCCTTTAGTGCTCCCCGTGTCCTTTAGTTGTAGATTTGCCCCCCCATCCCCCTAATCCCTAGAGAGTATTTCTGCCATGTGATCAACCTAGTGTTGATCAGTTAGTACCAATTTGATGGTGAGTACAAATGGATCTCGTTCTTCTGCTCTTTTGGTGCACCACTTTGGATAATGGGCTTAAGTTTAATCCAGGAAAGTATAAGAGGTGCTAGATCACTGTCGTTTCTTATAATTGAGTAATATTCCATTGTAAACATATACCAAATTTTAGTAATCCACTCATGGATTGACGGGCACTTGGGTTGTTTCCACATTCTTGCAATAGTGAATTGTGCTGCCATAAACATTCGGGTGCAGATGTCTTTATCGTAGAATGTTTTGTGCTCTTTTGGGTAGATGACTAATAGTGCTATTGCTGGATCAAATGGTATTTCTATTTTTAGCTCTCTGAGGTATCTCCAAATTCTTTTCCACAGAGGTTGCACTAATTTGCAGTCCCACCAGCAGTGTAAAAGTATTCCTGTCTCTCCACATCCTCGCCAACATTTGTTGTTTTGTGTTTTTTTGATAGAGGCCAATCTCACTGGGGTTAGTTGATACCTCATTGTGGTTTTGATTTACATTTCTCTCATGATTAGAGATGTTGAGCATTTTTTTATATGTTTGCTGGCCATTATTCTGTCTTCTTTTGAAAAGTTTCTGTTCATTTCACTTGCCCATTTGTTGATGGGGTTGTTTGATTTTTTCTTGTTGATTTTTTTGAGTTCTAGGTAGATTGTGGTTATCAGCCCTTTATCAGATGTGTAGAGAGCAAATATTTTTTCCCATTCTGTGGGCTGTCTATTTACTCTCATGATAGTTTCCTTGGCAGTGCAGAAGCTTTTTAATTTGATTAGATCCCACTTATTTATTTTTGTTGCTGCGGCGATTGCTTTGGGGGTCTTCTTTAAGAATTCCTTGCCTAGGCCGATGTCTGAAAGGGTCTTCCCAACATCTTCATTTAGAATTCTTAAGGTTTCATGCCTTAGGTTTAAGTCTGTTATCCATCTTGAATTAATTTTTGTGAGAGGTGAGAGGTGGGGGTCTAGTTTCAGTCTTCTGCATGTAGCTATCCAGTTTTCCCAGCACCATTTATTGAAAAGAGATTCTTTTCCCCAGTGTATGTTTTTGTCAGCTTTGTCAAAGATTAGATTACCATATGCAGCTGGTTTCATCTCTGGATTCTCAGTCCTGTTCCAGAGGTCAATGTCTCTGTTCTTGTGCCAGTACCAAGCTATTTTAGTTACTATAGCCTGGTAGTATAGCTTAAAGTCTGGTAAACTGATACCTCCCAGTTTGTTCTTTTTACTTAAGATTGCTTTGGCTATACGAGGTCTTTTCTGGTTCCATACAAAGCGTAGAATTATTTTTTCCAGATCTGTGAAGAATGATTGTTTAAATTCTTGATTGCATCATTTCCCCATCAAAATATAAATTTCTTTTTCTGTAAAATGAGGCTAGACTTGAAGTGTTTGGGGCTTAATTTGGGGATTAATCAATATATTGCATTCATCCCTCAATTATCTATACTAACGGAGGTGAAGGATAGTCTAAACAAAAAAATCATTTTTATTTACCGTAGAACACATTATCTAATTATAACAGAATTTTCTTCACAATCAGTTTGCTTGGGCTGTAATCTGACACAGTTTGTATTTTTGGAGCTATCACTATCTGGTTATAGTATCTAACAATAGATAATCTGAAGCTTAAAAAGCCCAGCTGAGTGCCTTTTACTTTTTAGTGCTGTGGATACTTGTTTGCGCTTTATTTATTATCACTTAACAGAAGTACAATTAATAACTGTATTACAAGATACCATGGATCCTGGAAATATCCATAGTATTTTCTTTTGGTTTCAGTGGAGAAGAATTGAGGATGCAGGGTAGAAAGAGCAGGGCCTTGAACAACTGAGTTCCTTGTGTATCCATACCTTTTCTCGTTTAAATGGTTCCTGCTGTTTAGAGCAATACTCATATACTGGTACTAATTTGAATGTTCCTTGGATTCAGCATCCTAAAATACCACCCATTATAGTTTTCTGTTATTTAGTTATCAAGAAACCAGAGGTGATTCTTTATCTTGTGAGTTAAGATTTAATCGTTTTCAGGGAAGCTTTTGGATAAATATATAATTATAAATGTAGTGATATATGCAGCTTGGTATATGTTCAGACGAGATTGGGCGCGTTCAGGGTGGTATGGCCGTAGACCAGCTTGGTATATGTTCGGTCATTGGTATCACAATGAGCGTCCCAGTAGATTGAGAGTATGAAATTGGACAAGATATAGAATGTTCATTTATCCCTCAAAATAGGTGTATCTTATTTTAAAGAAATGCTCTATGTAGAAAATCAGAGTTTTACTGAAGAGAATATGATGAGGGTGCTATTTTCAGAGGTTTGAGCAGGGTTAAGGAAACTGAAAAAGGATGGTAAGATATCTGGGACTAGCTCACTGGGAAGGGAAGCTGTTACCACCTCCTCTAGGCCTGAAAGAGAAAAGGAGGAAATCGTGTTATTGAAGTGTCCCAAGATGCCTTCTGATCTCTTGCCAGTGCCCCCTTTGGCTAAGCCCAGCCTGAAGGCCGGGGGGCAAGAGAATCCAGTTGTCCATAGAGGTTGGTCTCCTCGTGTACAGAGGGAGCCAATAAGGCACGATATGGATATGGAGGGTGAGAATAGCAAACAACGTAATCAGCACAGAAAGGATACATTTTGATTTACAGATAGGATTCAGCCTTAATGTAAAATGAAGTACACGTGTGATTTCATCTCATGTCTACTATATATTCCTGTCGTTCTTATGTGTATATTTTTAGCATTTATCCCTTAAGCTTTTCACAGATAATAATTTTCACTGTGCCATGTGAATCCTTTAAAAAGAGAGAGTTCTGCCAGGTGCATTGGCTTGCACCTGTAATCTTAGCACTCTGGGAGGCTGAGGCAGGAGGATCACTTGAGCTCAGGAGTTCAAGACCAGCCTGAGCAAGAGTGAGAGCCTCTCTCTACAAAAAACAGAAAAATTAGCCAAGTGTGGTGGTGGGCACCTGTAATCCCAGCTACTTGGGGAGGCTAAGGCAGGAGGATCGCTTGAGCCCAAGAGTTTGAGGTTGCAGTGAGCTATGATGACTCCACTGCACTCTAGCTGGGACGACAGAATGAGACTCTGTTTCAATAATTAAATGAATGAATGAATGAGAGAGTTCTATATAAATGCTAAAGCCAAATTCAGCTTGTTCTCTAGATTTTGCTTACTGCTATAAACCTTTATTACATTCAGGAGAAGGAGATGAGCTAGTTGGTATTGTTGACATTTCTTTTAAAGCTGATGAAAGATATTTTAAATGAAGCATGAATCTTTGAAGAACCTGCTAGTTCATTTTTAAAACATGACCCATTCTCTGAAGTACATGGACTGTGTGAAGAAAGGAATCTTTCTATTTTAGCACCATATCTTTTCCCTTGAATGATCTGTTACTAATCTAATTATAGTACTTGTCACAATTGTTCATACAGAGGATCATGTTTCTCAGATTCTATAGTTGAAGTGCCTCCATGGTACAACTTGGATCTCCCCATCACCTACTACCTGTCTAGAGGTTTAAAAGCTCAGCTTTATTTGTGACCCATCAGAGTCATATACTGTGCTGTGAGACTCCATCCCCTCAGTGAGAGAGTTCTGTGTTAAAACAAACCAACCCAACAATTTTTTAGTACACAGCCAAGCAAATAAGTGATTTAGTCTGCCTTTGAATGTAGCCCTTTTTGTGTTCAAGATGTGAGAGATTTTGCCACTCACCTTGGTTCATTTGTTGTCCCTGATCATTACATTCTTTAAAGTATAATACTAGAGTACTGCAGTATTAGCTTCTCAAATAGAAACTTTTAAGAAAAAATAGTTTTGGTTTTCTTGCAAGAATGGTTTAGGACAGATACTTTAAGTAGATGGATACTTTAAGCAGTAATTCTTTGAAAAGCCAGAGACCCTTTTCAGCTCTTGATTCAGATCTAAAGTGCATCAGCTTGCCATTGTTGTTTGATGAAGTAACTTCAAGGGCTTGTATCCTAGTCAGGACATACCCTCATTCTAGACTGTTGGATCTCTTTCCCTTCTAATATTGTTTACTAGTTGTCTTTTTTAGAATGTATATTTTTTTCAGAGCACATAGATAAGAATGAAGTATTGAAGGGTATTTATTTTGTCAGTATATTTTTTTTTTTTTTTTTTTGAGACAGAGTCTTGCTTTGTTGCCCTGGCTAGGGTGAGTGCAGTGGCATCAGCCTAGCTCACAGCAACCTCAAACTCCTGGGCTCAAGCAATCCTACTGCCTCAGCCTCCCGAGTAGCTGGGACTACAGCCATGCGCCACCATGCCCGGCTAATTTTTTCTATATATATATGTTTTTAGTTGTTCAGATAATTTCTTTCTATTTTTTGGTAGAGATGAGGTCTCACTCTTGCTCAGGCTAGTCTAGAACTCCTGACCTTGAATGATCCACCTGCTTCGGCCTCCCAGAGTGCTAGGATTATAGGCGTGAGCCACCGCGCCCGGCCTTGTCAGTATATTTTTATAAAATCTTGAAATACATGTTAAAAATTTAAGTCTTCTCTTTTAAGTGTTTTTTGCACATTCTTTAAGCACCACCCACTATTCTATCCATCAGTTTAAACACTTGTCTTACCAGACACAGCATTTACACGTTGTATTAATATTAATAGTATAGACTCTCAAATGTAAGTTCACAGGAATATTGCAGCATCTTGTTACCATGACAGGCTGGAAACATTCTTTATAGTCTTTTATCATTATATATTGTCAAAACAATTTAAAAATGAGGCTACTGTGTATCATTAAGCTTTTGCATTCATGGAAAAAGTAAGTTATCTGGGTAATTTAAAGGAAAACAAAATAAGCAAAAGCAGCTACTTTATAGGTATCAGATTTCTTACGTAGTTACCTGAAAAGTTTGGTCTCTACTAATTGCATATTCCATTCTTGTTTACTCACTTTATCATATGTGACCTTATCATAAATATGGAAAAATACCTGAAAATGCAAACTAATGTCTAATAGGCTAATGACTAATAGGCTAATGTCTATGTTGTAGTGTCTTACATATTAAGCTCTCTTGCAAAGAAGAACAAATGAAGGGTAGAAATGAAATAATTGTTAATGCTTAAATAGATTGTTAACGCTTAAAACCCTTTTATGTTTTTAAATTGACATATAATAAACTGCACGTATTTGATAAGTTTTGTCATAGATATACACCCATAAAACCATCATCACAATAAAGATAGTGAACATCGCCATCACCCCTAAAAATCTCCTCGTACTCTTTGTCCCTCCTATCCCTCCTGTCCTTCCTTGCAGTGCCTCCTCCCCAGACAACAATCTTTGTCTCCTTCCTATCGTTATAGATTAGCTTGAATTTTCTAGATTTTTATATAAATGGAATCATACAGTATGTAGTCTTTTGTGTCTGATTTCTGTCACCCAGTGTAATTAGAGATTTATCCATGTTGTTGCATATATCAATCATTCATTCCATCTTATCGTCAAGCAGTATTCTATTGCATGGATATACCATAATGTACTTATCCATTCACCTGTTAATGGACATTTGTGTTGTTTCCAGTTTTTGGTTATTAAAAATAAGACTATAGCATTTGTGTGTCTTCATATGGATATAGATTTCCTTTTCTCTTGGATAAATACCCAGGAATGCAATGTCTGGATTATACGGTAGGCATATGTTTAACTTTTTAAGAGATTGCCAAACTCTTCTAAAAAATGATTGTATCATTTTACATTTCCACTCACAATTTGTGAGAGTTCCAATTTCTGCATATTCTTGCTAACGCTTGGTATGTGTGGTCATTCTTTTTAATTTTAGTCATTTTAGTAAGTGTGTAGTGGTATGTCATGGTTTTAATTTGCATTTCTCTAATGACTAATGATGTTGAGCATCTTTTCATGTGCGTCTTTGTCATCTATATATCTTATTTGGTGAAGCGTCTAAATCTTTTACTGATTTTTTTTCATTGGGTTGTTTGTTTTCTTACTGTTAAATTTTGAGAACTCTTTATAACCTAACTATAAGTCCTTTATCAGATTATATGCTTTGCAAAGATTTTCTTTCAATCTGTGGCTTGTCTTTTTATTCTCCTAATTGTCTTTTAAGGGGCAGCTCTTTTAAATTTTTGTAATAATAAGATATACAGAGTATTCTTTTTGTGTTATATGTAAGAAATCTTCGCTTGCCTCAAAGTCACAAAGATTTTGTCCTTTTTTTTTGTTAGAAGCTTTTTAGTTTAGGTTTTATATTAGGTCTATGGTTGATTTTTATTTGATTTTTGTATTTGGTGTGAGGTATGGATCCATATTCTCCTCCTCCTCAACCACCATCTACTACCACCACCTCTTTCTCTTCTTCATGATCATTATTTGGCATATGGATATTCAGTTGTTTCAGCACCCTTTGTTGAAAACGCTATTGTTTCTCAATTGCATTGCCTTTATGCCCTTGTCAAAAATCAAATTGATGGGTTTTCTCTTGGGCTCTTCTGCTCTTCTCTTGTGTTGTTCAGCACTATAAAAACAAAAGGGGAACAGAACAGACAAAGACCAAACTCTTTGGAGTAACAAACAAGATCCTTAATAATCTGGCCCCAATTTAACTGTCCTTATTCATCTCCTATCATAACTGATCTCTTCCCATTTCCCCCTGTTCAAACTTTGTGGAATTGCTCTCTGTTCTCCGTGCCACTGGCTTTCATGCCTCTCAGCCTCTCTACAAGCTCTTCCCTCCGCCTGAGATATCCTTTCTTCAGTGAAGCATCAAATGCCACCTCTGAGAAACCTCCCATTGCCTAAATTAATTGCTCCCTCCTTTGTGTCACCACTGTGGCACCATAGACAGGCCTCTTTTAAGTACTTATTACTTTTTATTGTGATTATCTGCATATCTGTCTTTCCTGACAGCTGTGATCTAAGAAGACAGGGACAGGGATTATGACTAGTTCATCTTTATATCCTTGTAGCTAGAACTCAATAAGTAAGAAAATGTTAAAAGAATGCGTGATTGAGAGAAGAAAGAGGAAATAAGAAGTGAATATGTTAAGATAAAAGCTTATTGATAAGAAAATATGTTGTGTTTAGATTTGGTTTCCCTTTGTGGGCAGAATGTCATATGGGCTATATAAGAAACCTTAAACAGGACTGCATATTTGTCCATGAGTTTCTTTATTAACTTCACATGATTCGTGATTGAAATTTGGCATTGTTTCTTTACACAGTTAAATGCAGTTAGTAAATGACAGAAGAAAATAGCATGGTATTTTCAACACGTATATATGTAAAGGAAGAGGAAAGAAGTTGTTGAAGTAACAGCTACCAAATTGTGGCACTAGAGTGGTTGCTAAAGGTTGGGGTGGTTGTGCCACAATTTTGGGTTCAGTTTTACACAGTATTTAGCATTTAGCCATGTGCAGATAGGTATTTAATAAATATTTGATTGGCATGTACCATATTTTGTGTTACTAATTTTGAGCCACTTGTGGTAAAGGGCATTCAATGCTACTGCCTTTTTACACACAATTTCTTTTTTATTCCTAATCCTGATGAAAGGGATTTAATTCAAAATGTGCATGGAATCTAATTTTGGTACTATGTCTACATTGTGTCACTCGTTAGTAACGTTTGGCGATATTTCTAATAGACTAATAAATTCAAATTAAAAGAAGTAATACATAGACAAATATGCATGTGTACATGTGTTAATAACAACACATAGATTTAATTCTTTTCTTGTTTACAAGAATGGACTTCACCAAAGAGAACAAGATTTGTGTTCTTTGAGCATTTGCAGAAACAGCCTCTAAACAGAGGCCCTGAGCCCATTAGCACTAATGAAAAGAGTCACCCAAGGGAATAAGATGGATGGCTTATGTTTGTATGTGGTAATCTCATGTATGTTTTCTGTTACAAATAATTTCCTAAAGCTTGCTTCTGTGTTTTCTGGTTCATGTGCCTTTTTGCTGGCAGCTAAGCTGTTAGTAATGATGCTTATGTTTCATTACAGGCATACCTTGGAGATATTGCGGGTTTAATTCCAGACTGCTGCAATAAAGTGAATAATTGCAATAAAGCAAGTCACAAATTTTTTCATTTCCCAGTACATATAAAAGTTATGTTTATACTACACTGTAATTTACTAAGTGTGCAATAATAGAAAACAATGTACACACCTTAATTTAAAAATTTTACTATTAAAAAATGCTAACAATCATGTGAGCCTTCAGCAAGTCATAATCTTTTTGCTGGTGGAGGGTCTTGCCTCGATGTTGATGGCTGCTGACTGATCAGCATGCTGGTTGCTGAAGGTTGGGGTGGTTGTGGCAGTTTCTGAAAATAAGACAATGGAGTTTGCCATATAGATCGACTCTTTGTTTCATAAAGATTTCTCTGAAGCATGCGATGCTGTTTGATAGCATTTTACCCACGGTAGAACCTCTTTCAAAATTAGAATCACTCTTCTCAAACCATGCTGCTGCTTTATCATCAACTAAGTTGTCATACTATTCTAGATCCTTTCATGTCATTTCAACAATGTTCACAGCATCTTTACCAGGAGTAGATTGCATCACAGGAAACTACTTTCTTTGCTTATTCATAAGAAGCAACTCCTCATTCGTTCAAGTTTTATCATGAGATTGCAGCAATTCAGCCACATCTTCAGGCTCTACTTCTAATTCTAGTTCTCTTCCTGTTTCCACCATATCTGCAGTTACTTCCTCCACTGAAGTCTTGAACCCTTTAAAGTCATTGAGGGTTGAAATCAACTTCTTCCAATCTTATGTTAATATTGATCTTTTGACCTCCTCCCTTGAATCACAAATGCTCTTAATGGCATCTAGAATGGTGAATCCTTTCCAGACGTTTTTAATTTACGTTGCTCAGATCCATCAGAGGAATCACTATCTGTGCAGCCATAGCCTTACAAAATATATTTCTTAAATAATAAGATTTGAAATTACCCCTTGATCCATGGAGTGCAGAATGTCATATGGGCTATATAAGAAACTTTGTGGATATTGTGTTAGCAGGCGTGAAAACAGCATTAATCTCCTTGTACATCTCCATCAGAGCTCTTGGGTGACTAGATGGATTGTCAGTGAGCAGTAACATTTTGAAAGGTATCTTTTTCTGAGCAGTAGGTCTTAATAGTGGGCTTAAAATATTCAGTAAACCATGCTGTAAACAGATGTGCTGTCTTCTAGACATTGTTGTTCCATTTATAGAGCATAGGCAGAGTAGATTTAGAAGCATTCTTAAGGAACCTCGGACTTTCTAAGTGGTAAATGAGCATTGGCTTCGACTTAAAGTCACCAGCTACATAAGCCCCTAACAAGAGAGTCAGCCTGTTCTTTCAAGCTTTGAAGCCAGAGTTCGACTTCTTCTCTGTAGCTATGAAATTCCTAGGTGGCATCTTTTCCAGTAGAAGACTGTTTCATTTACATTGAAAATCTGTTGTTTTAATGTAGCTACTTTCATCAATTATCTTAGCTAGATGTTTTGCATAATTTGCTATAGCTTCTACATCAGCACTTGCTGCTTTACTTTGCACTTTTAAGTTATGGAGTTGGCTTTTTTCCCCCTTAAACCTCATGAACCAATCTCTGCTAGCTTCCAGTTTTTCTTCTGCAGCTTCGTTACCTCTCTCAGCCTTCACAGAATTGAAAGAGTTAGGTCCCTGCTCTGGATTAGGCTTTGGCTTAAGGGAACATTGTGGCTGGTTTTATCTTCTGTCTAGACCACTAAACCTTTCTCCACATAGCAATAAGGCTATTTCGTTTTCTTATCATTTGTGTGTTCACTGGAGTAGTACTTTTAATTTCCTTCAAGAGCTTGTCGTTTGCAATTATAGCTGGGTTGTTGGTACAAGTGGCCTAGCTTTTGGCCTATCTTGGCTTTTGACTTGACTTCCTCACTAAGTTTAATCATTTCTAGCTTTAGGTTTAAAGTGAGAGAAGTACACCTCTTCTTTCACTTGAACACTTAGAACATTGTAGGGTTATTGATTGGCCTGGTTTCAATATTGTTGTCTCAGAGAAGAGGGAGACCTGAGGAAAGAGAGAGACAGGGGGACAGCCAGTCAGTGGAGCAGTCAGAACACACACAACATTTATTAAGTTTGCTGTCTTCTATGGGCTTAATTTGTGATGCCCCAAAACAATTACAGTAGTAACATCGAAGATCACTAATTGCAGCTCACTGTAACAGATACAATAATAATAATGATACAATGATAATGAAAAAGTTTGAAATATTGGGAGAATTACCAAAATGTGACACAGACATGAAGTGAGCACATGCTGTTGGAAAAATGACACCAATAGTCTTGCTTGATGCAGTGTTGTCACAAACCTTTAATTTGTAAAAAACGCAATATCTGTGAAGCACAATGAAGAGAAATACAATAAAATGAGGTACACTTGTACTATCAGTCATTTCATAGCCTTGTTTCCTGATTTTGAATACCAACTAAATAAATCTAGCATATCGTAATTGGTCATGTGTACTCATGATGTTTAACGAAAATCAGTGTTTCTGAGTTTGGATTTAATATCAATGTCTTAGCGAGAAGAGTATCCTTGTACCCAGCTGAGAATGTTGGACTTTGTTTCAAAACAAAGAAAATCTAACAACAACAAAAAACTTTTTAAAATGAAACTGCCGTCCCAAGATATATTTTAAAAAATATTTTATATAAAAATAGTATTCTAATTAGTGTTTGAAGCTAGCTTTATTTCAAGCTATCAAGGAAGTAGGTCTCCTGATTTCAGGTACCTGTTCACAGTTTTCTACCCAGGATCCCAGAGGAGGCTGCAGGCTCAGTTAAGGAGGCAGGATTCTAGCACATATGCTCTGCCTCTCTTCTCTGTTTGCATCTAAACAGGCCCTTTTAAATCTGTTTTATCTATTGGGCTTGTGGTTAAGGTTTTGTTTGAAGAAAGATATTGGCTGCTTAAAGATGACAATCGTGATGATAATGAGGAAAAGAAGAAAAAAGAGCGACAGAAGATGGAGTGGGGGAAGGAGGAAGAAAGGAGAGGAGAGAGGTACATTTTTTGGATTAGTAATCAGATATTTTAGAATCAGACCTGATTCTTCTAGCTTCATGTCATCTTGGACAAATGATTTCTGGGCCTTGATTTTCCCTTCTGTAAATAGGGAGCAAGGGGGAGAGAGAGGAGGGTTTAAAGTAGATGATCTCAAGATTTATATTATCTCTATAATGTCATATATATTGCTTGGGATGGGGTCTGCTGGAGCTCTCTGCCCTGACCCAGCCACTCTTACACCACTGGGCCAAATGGTACTGTGAAGAGACATCTAAGCCTGACTTTGATAACAGGTCTCTCTAGTGTCTGGAGCTTCTCTTATTACCAACGTGCATCTACTTGACAGTTGGCAGGTGGCATTTGGATTTACCTTGAGCCGGGTTCTATTTCTTAATGTCTGCCTGTACACTTACAATTTGTTACTTGACAAGCGAGTGATTATCATTGGATTCAGAAAGGATTTTTCCTTTCCCCAAATATCTTAAGCACTAAGAAAAACTGTGAAGCAGATACAGAAGCACTTATTTTCTAACTCTAGTAAAATATGTCTCATAGGAGGAAGTATTTTTAATGGATTATTGGATTCTGGCTAAATGGATTATTGGATTGGGCTGGGCCGCTCTTTTCCTTGACCCAATCACTAAACCAATTTGCTCGATCAATTTAAAATCTGATTTGAGAGGCTGTCATAGACAAAGGTTGTATAAATGGATGGAGGTACATGATTACAGTCAAAGAAACCTTTTTTTTTTTTTTCCTGAAATGATTCTGATATGACACTGAGATAGCCACCAGGGATAATGGAAGAAGAGGTTTTCTTAAAAAGTTCTTTAGAATTCTTTCCTTTAATTGCTATTTAATTTTAGTCATTCTAATCCATATTCTAGAATTCGGTCTGTAAACTTAAGTCTATTAATAGTTAAAAATTACACCAAACTGTTTTTACCCTTGAAATGGACTGTTCTTATTAATGAAGTAATCTGATTATTAGAATTATTATTATTGATATTTTAGGAGTTGATTTTGTTATATAGTTCAGTAATATTCTAGAAGGTTAAAGGAACCAGGGTACTTCACAGATAAGATCCCTTCTGTATTTTACTTAGAAAGCTGAAGACAGGAGCTGTGAAGGCTGCCTAGAAAAGGGAGGAGCAGGAACCTGAATGGAAGCCACAGCCAGGAGGGTCAGGAATCACAGTGGTCCTTAGTCACTCACTGCTTGTGGCGCCTCCATTGAAGACCAGGGGACACACGGGTACCTCGGGCTGAATGCAGACAGTTACTTCAAAATAATAAGGTCTCGGCATGAAATGTTTCACGTACTGAGTAAGAGAATGAATTTTGTGATATATGAGGATATTATTGGCTCAGGACAAGGCTTTCTTTCCTAATTGGAGGTGCTTTGTGGGACCACTGTTAGCATACCGCTGATTCCTCTTGTGTTGCGCTGCAAATTGCTGATTAACTGCTTTTATGTATGCAGAGCTGACAAGTCGCCTCATTTAGAAACAAACAGTAGTGCTCTAAGGAACTAGTCAGAAGTTCAAACTGACATTTAGAAATTGTAAACCCACAGACTTTGTGACAAGTAACGCTGTCAGTTTAAATTACGGCTTTTCTACCTCGAGATGGATAAAAAGAGCTAGTAATATAGCCTGTGACCAGTGTGTTAGAGAGAGATTCTGCTCTAGTGAGCTGAGAGATTGCGCTATTTGGATCTAACATTCAGTTGCACTTCCTTTTCCTTGGATATTTTCTGGATGATCAGCCAGTGTGAAGGGTCGACACTGGGAATGGTTGTAACAAATGCATATTAGTTCAACCAAAAAAAGCTCTATTCTTGCTTTCAGGGAGAATTTTGAATAACTGAATTAGGAAACTGGAATGAATTTAGAGTTTAATTCTCAAAATAAGGTGTTAATGGTTTATGTTAACATGAGGAAGTTTAACAATAATTTCACTATCTGAAAATACTGAATTATATAAAGTATGTGGAATGAGGATAAAAAAGAGTCAGTGTGAAGAAGATAGCTCCCTCCTTGATTCTGGTATCTCCTAGCCAAGTTCTCTCCCTTATTACCTGTTTTTACTGTCTATTTGGCATTTTGATGAACTTTCCACCAACGAAATCAAGGATACAGCTCTCATGTTGCATCCCAGTGTAGCATGATCTTACCTGCTTGTTCTGGAATTCTTTGTGACTGACTTAGTGATTAAGGGTCCAGATTGGTGGGTCAAGGTGTACATTGGAATGAGGTACGCTGGGGAAAAAACTGTTACTCTTTCTCTTTATTCTCTTAGACTACATGTTTATATAAGGCGTTTGAATTTTAGAATGTAAAAAAATGAACTGAGTTTTTAAAATCTGACCGGAATTGACAGAAAATTGATAAAAGTAATTTACACCTAATGACTAAATGGTAGTTCATGGAGACAAATGGTCACTGTACTAGTCCCCTCCCATCTACACTTGGGAAGTATGTTACAATGGAGAGGCCTAGACTTGGAGTCAGGAGGCATGGATTTAGCACCTGCTTTACCATGCTTGGGCAATGCATTTCACTTTTCTGGTCAGTTTTTTCATCTGTAAAATGAGGATTCCTATTCATATGTATTTATAGGTTTATTGTGAAACTAAAGTGAAACTGGAATCATTTTGTGGACTATGGTGTTTTATATAGACATTACTATGATTATTATATAGTATGGCCAGGGCCAGCTTTCTGGGCATGCCACCAGTGCAGTTGCATGGGGTCTCATGCTCAGAAGTGGGTCCTGTCTTGGAATTTAATGCTGTGTGGTTGTTGTCTTGAAATTCTGAATAATTATATCATTGAATTTGTATTTTCTAAGGGAAGTCAGATAGAACAAGGGAGTATGTGCTGGGACACGAACCCTCTATGATCCAGCTTTTTGCTATTTCCTATTCCTTGCAACAGGTTCCCAGCTGACCACTCCCCTGCTCCTACCCAGTGACTGCTGCCATCTTACACCCCTACAAGGGATTGGGTGTGGACACAAAAGCAGTGTGGATTGGGTGTACACCTTGCACACCAAATCGTGGGTGGTGTTCTGGGTGCCTGTGAGAGTCTACAGTGCCTCAAGCATCCTCATGCCTGAGGGAGCACAATATTAAGTAAAAAAAATTTTCAAAAGCCATAACTTGTTGAGAGAGAAACCACAGGAAAAAAAGAAAAAGCTCTTTTCCCTGCTTTTAAAACAAGAAGCCCCTCATTTTCATTTTGTACTAGCCTCCACAAATTATGTGGCTGCCCTACAAACTGTATAACCCGCCTTGCCCCAAAAGAGCCCTAGCAATTTCTCAGAGCCCCATCAAGGCCCCCATGAGTAGGTAATAATGACCTTGACCAGGGCATTTGGTAGGGATAGAGTAGAGGAGAAGCCAATGTATGGAGGAGTAAGTGAAAGGCAAGGAAGTACGGACAGCAATGGAAACAAACTTGTTTAAAAGATTGACCTTGAAGAGTAGGGAGGAGAGTGGTAGCTGGAGTGGGAGATAGAAGGGTTCTTTGTTTGCCTTTTCTTTTTTAAAGAGAACTGACATGTTTGAATGTTAATAAGATGAAGCTAGTTGAAGAGGAAAAGTTAAATATAATCATTTCTAAAATACTTACTGAAAATCTATCATATAGTTTTTGCCATTCACTCTTGAACTGAGGTTCAAAAGTTTTCATTTTCCAAAGCAACAGAAGGCACCTTAGATTTTATTCTTTATACCTAAGTAGGGGAGGGCAGCGTGAGCCCTTTTAATATTAGTGGCTCAGGGCCATCTATATTTGGCTGTCTTTTCCCTTGCAATGGGCTGGTGCTGGAGCAGAAGGCCACACAGTCCATTCTTCTTGACTCCCTAGTAAAGCAGGGTGATCTTCTGCCCTTGAGCAATGTGTTTGGGTGTGAGATCTGTTGGGCTTTTGAATACTCAGCCATGCAGCATGCTGGGGGCAGCTGTCATATTGGCTCCTTTCAGGATCTGGGACAGCTTTTGGCATTGACTACTATTCTTTGACTCCTTGGGGAATTGGAATTAATTGCCTCCCACTTGAAGACAATGTTCCTCAGAATTTGAAAGTAGTGAATAGGAGTATTTAGGATTACTGTATTTTTGGTTCTTTATCTGTAAAATGGATAATAATCCTTTCCTCACAAAATTTTGAAAGTATTAGGTAAGATATGTAAAATGCCTAATGCAACGTCTGGCACATGATTAGATTCCTCTTTTTTTAAAAAAAATATTAAGTGTTGTGTAGATGTACCTTTCTTGATGTGCTAGAGATGCTCACAAAAATTATGTGCAAAATCAATTTAAACTTTTAAAATATGCTAGATGGAACTGACACTGAGAGAAAGCTTTCAGTGATAATTCCTTTTCCAAAGGGGAGAAATGTTTTTGTAAAGAAATATCTCCAGTTTATTTTTAAAAACTCTTTTCCTGCATAATATTTGTTTAAATAAGGGCAAGTAGATTTTAACCTCTGTGAATCTTCCTTTTTTCATCTGTAAATTCAGGATAATAATACACAGCATAGTGTTCTTATGAAGTTTATATAAGAACGGTGACTAGCACAGTATATGTACTCAATAAATATTAGCAGTAATTATTATTTTCCTCAACTGCATGTTATTTTGAGATTATTTAGGAATCCTGAGTTTCCATTTTATTTTTTTAAAATCGGATCCTTTTTCATGCTGTCCTTTTTTTTCCCTTATTACTTCTCTTCCTTTCTTTATCTCCCTCAACATTTTAAACATAGTTGTTTTAAAGTTTTCTTTAGTCTGTTGAATTATGTCTATCTCTTGTGGTACAAATCCTCCCATCCACATCACTAGCCTGACCCGTGGAATCCCTATTTCCTGGGCAGAACTTGGTGACTCTTGGTTTAAATTTTATTTAGGTAGCTCATGTCCACCAAGCAGTATGCATGAAGCCTGCAGCCTGGGCACCTCTTGCTGAGGGGGCTATCAGTGGGTTCTCCCCAGTCGCTGAGGCCTATGACTGATTGTAGTAATTCCCCTTCCTGGGAGCTTTATTGGCTTCAAACTCCTGCTTACCTCTCTGGCTTTCCTTCCCTGCCTTCCCCAGCCCAGAAAGGGTCTTGCTCTGTCACTCAGGCTGGAGTATAGTGGCAACAATCATAGCTCACTGCAGCCTTGAACTCTTGGCTTCAAGTGATCCTCTGGCCTCGGCCTCTAGAGTAGCTGAAACTATAGACAGGAGCTACCATGCCCAACCTCTCTGAGTTTTATTTCTCATTGTTTCTGGCACGTGGGGATTTCCTTTCCTTGGATATGAGCTTGGACATGTAGCCTAAAATTATTTTCATGTATTCTACCCATTCTTTTTTTTTAGATTGGGAGCTGTGGGTCTTTCCATAGTAACCTGATAACACCATTTTTACCATATTGACTATAAGCCTCTGCAATTATCTGGGCATATATATGTGTATGTTCCTGTCTAATAAGTCTTTAGAGTGTTTGATTAAGCAGCTCCTCTTTTTGCAGCCCTAGTATAGTACTTTGTACACAGTTGGTACTCAGTAACTAGCTGTTAAATGAAGGAATAAATGAATGTGATCTGAGACATTTGTTTCTAGTTTTGAAGTTTTATAGACCATTGGTGAAACTTTAAGCTTTATTGTTGCTTAATTTTGTGGTTTTCTTCTGCCTTATTTTCTTCATAAATGGAACTATATAGCCTATATTAATTAAAATGTACTGAATTAGAGGGTAAGTCATAGAGGGGAGAATATCTGGAAAATAACACACAAAAAAGTATTCAAAACTGTACCAGGAATCAGTGATCCAAAGAGGGAGGTAAATATCAATAAGCCACTAAAAGATATTCTTAGACAGAATCAGTAAAAAATCCTTAGGGACCCTTCTGAAAGGAGAGAGCAGTGTTATCAGATCCCTCTGATTCAACCATTTGTGCGTTTTCATGAAATTCGCCTCCTTATCTTTAAAGCAGACTTTGATAAAAGATTGCTGACGAAGTAGTGTGTTTTTTTCTTGACTTCCAAAGCTACTTTAATTTTCTCATAAACAGCAAGATAATCTCACTTAAACTAAGTACCTTCTTCCAGCTCAGGCAGAGCCTATTTTCCTGCTCTTCAGCTTGAGGAGGGTTAATATTGGCTCTGAATGAACATCTGCTGGCCCCATATTGACACAGGAATAAATTATTCAGCATGTAGTATTTGGGAATTTAAAAGCTCCGTGATGAATTCTACAAAACTATATTATGTCTCTGACATTCTAGGGTTTCATTATTTTGTCTTCAATTATTCACAAAGGCTTTTCACCTCTCAAAGCATATATGGGATTCTTGAGATCAAGCGAGCTCACAGCTGAAACGATGGAAGACTGTATTAAGACATGATCTTATCTTTTTTGTTTTGGTAGTATTTTTTTGTGGGGGTGGACTAAAAACCCTTTTCTCTACACACATAAAACTGAGACCTGTTTGTTATGAGAGTGAGCTCTTTTGTTTGTAGAACACAGGTTGTCAGGAAATGCTCTGTCTGTGTGCAGTGTTGCCGGTCCTTTCCTGATAGCTCTGGAGAAATGTTTCTTAAGGATTATAACAGTGATTCTCAAACTTTATTTACTATAAAAAATTAACTGGGTTTACTATATGTTAATAGAGTGACACTTTAAGATCTAAAGTAAACAAGGGAGTCTCCTAAATATATCTTCAATCATTTTTCGTTTTTTTTACTATTGGTGTATTAACTCCTGCCCTCTTTGTTTCTGGTTGCATTGCATTTTCACTAACTCAGGGATTCTTAAGCTTGTGTGTGTGCGTGTGTGTGTGCACACGTGCAGGTACACATGCTCCATGAGCCCCTTTAGTGGTCTGGTGGAGCCTATGATTACAAAAGAAACTGATTACAGAAATACAGTTCCATCCACAAGAATTCTGTGCAGCTCAAAGTGTGAAATATCTTCTAGTGTAACCTAATCCAGACCTGAAAAAATATTCCATCAAGCTAAAACTTTCCATTTCTGTGACTGACCCCAAAGCAAATTTTTCGAGAGTTTGAGCAAAACACATAAAACCATAAAAAAACTAATTTTTTGATGAATAACTTATTATTAGTCCCTAAAAAAAGCTAAAAACTAAGAAGAATAGAGATCCAGATTTTCTTACAGCATTAATTCATATAGACAGTATATGCCGTTCCTAAAATTGCCAGTAAATCTGCTAGATGCACAGAATGTATAATAAGAAAATAAGTCATTATAGCTGGGAGAAAAGTGTACTTTATTTGGAATGTGGTTAATGTTTAAACTTGCCACTTAAGTACTGCTCTTACAGCCTTCTTTAGTTGCTATGTTATATACATTATGTGTAAGAAGGGACAAAGAAAGGTGAGAGATAATGGACCTGTTTCTCTCTAGTGCCTATGTCATTCTCTTCCAACGAGTTAGATATGGAAAGAGATATGTTTACTCCTTCAACCTTCTAGATACACACTGGATAGGCGTGTTGATTTTGTACATGAAGATGACATTACTGTCTCATCTTCATTGAAACATAATGTTGGGTTAATTTTTTAGAAGTGTCGGGCACTTGGAGGGATTAATAATAATACACTGGTGTCATGTCATTCATTCACTTTTTTGGGCCAACTTGCTAGTATAAAGTTAATTTAAATGTTTTTTAGGTAACAGTAAAAAAATGTTTTCATATTTTGCCCCAAATACATAATGACATAATTATAATTGCTTACATTTGTATATAACTGTTTACAAAACATTTTAACTTATTTGCTCTCATTTTATCCTCATAGTAACTAGTGACACTGATATGGCAGGGATTATTTCTATTTTGAAGAGGAAACTGAAGCCCAGCGAGGCTGAGACTTTACAGAGCTAAGATGGGAACTCGAGCGTCTTGGCTCCTTTCCAGTACTCTTTTCTGTAACTCCAATCTGCGATGGTTTGCTCTTTGCTTTCTCCGCAGTATTCTTTAGTACTGCTCAGGCAGATGGATGGGCGTTTGTTCAGTTTTGGTAATGGACATGGATTATGTCCCCATCTGCTTGGTAGAAAATCAGTGACTATACTAAGCAATGTCCATTTAAAATATTAAATTGCATCAAAACTTATGACATTTAAAGTGCTTTTAAAATTTAGTTAAGATAACAATTTCATCTGTTTCTATGTAATTACAGAGGTTTTGAGTCATTTTAATTTAGCAGGCTGGAAAAATATGACCTCTGGCTACATGGCCTTTTCATTTCATTTCGTGTGTGTGTATGTATGTGTGTGTGTGTTGTGTGTGTGTAACTGATGAACTTGGGGATGTTTCATTACTTTCTGCTCTGCTTTTTCAAAGGCTCTAATTGTCTCTACTTCAACCCTCAAGCCTCCTCCTGCTGTCTGCTGACAGCAGTCAGGATTTCCATGTGACATAGAGCAGCAGATTATTGATTTTGTTTTTTGTCAGGGCACTGTGTGTGTCATTTGAGGTGGTCTTGTGGGCATTTAGTTCATCAGTGATTATGCACAGGACCCACTTTAGCTTCAGCTAGGAAGGAAATGTCAAACAGGAAAGGACTGAGACGATTCTTTTAAGAGTGAGCATCAGGGAATTTATACTAGAGAGAAACACTGACCTGTCACTCCTCCTTCAGCATTTCACTTTGATTTCCAGTTGGCATGTTTAAAGAGCCTGACATTTCGTTTCTCTGTGTTCACTTGAGCAGGGAGTATGGGATCAGAAGCCATCGATTGGTTAGCAGTAGTCTATAACTCTTAAGTAGCGTTCAGTCATGAATGAAAGCTCCACATGTTTGGAAGTCAGTCCCCAAACAATTGGGTATATCTCCAGCCTGTGGAAGTCCATCTTGTTCCGGTTCAGACGTGGGGAAGTAGGTTGAGTTCAGTTAAGCTGCAGGGAAGCATCGCCTCCTCTAAGGTGGAAGCTAATTCCAAGGACTTTAGGAAATCCGTGTGCTTTATCTTGGCTTCAGTTCCTCAGCACACTGGGCTTACCTTGGAATACGCCCTGGTCTTTCCAGGTTCCCTAGCATTAATGTCCAGAGGCCTTCTAGGTAGGCCTACACCTCATACCCTCTGGGAGCCCAGTGAATCTTGAATAGCAGCTCTTTCCTTTGGCCCTTCAGCTTCATTCTACCTTTCAAGGGAGAGAGGCATGTAAATGGACTTGAAGGCCATTGTGCATGTGGGCAATGGCGGGGGCTGCATCTCTTACCTTTAGACCACATACGAGTTCTGCAGATGCTCCTAGTCTCTAAGAGAGTAATGACTGTTTTCTTCTATAAATTTTACCCTAGAGAAATCTTCTATCACAGGCCTCAAGCACTCGGTGGACTGTCTGAAACCAAGGTGCAGATTCTAGTCTGACTTGGTGGAAAGGCATGTATTAGGCTCTTTCCTGAGTTTTTCATACTCAAGTGGCAAGTTTGCTTTTGGTTTTGATTGGTTGATACCAATCTGGTAGGTCTGAAGGAAGATGCCAAGTCCCCATTGCTTTAAGTCCCTCCATCAATACATATAAGACAGTATAGGTGCTGTTCTTTCTGCTGCCCTTCTCAATGGGCCTTACCTGCCCCAAATGGGTTAGGAGTAAACATGATGATCTCAGGGCTTCAGGTGCTTTATGCATCTATGTTGTGACTGAATAATATATAGATCGTTGCTTCTCAAGCTACCTGTGGTGAAATTCTAGGGATGAAATATGAAATGGAATAGAGTGCACTGTAAGTAGAAAAGAGAGTTAAGTAGAAGGAAATGCAGAAGCATGTACTGAGGAGAAAAGGGCAAAAGAGCAAAGCCAAAACCTCCAAAGAGGCAAAACAGAATTTCCGGTGGTCTCTTAGTGTTGTGAACAAATGTGAACTTGAAAGAGTCTATCCTTCAAGATGAATTCTGAGTGGCTGACTGGGCCTAGGTTTAAAATAGAGACAAGCAGCCATTTGCTGACTAGAGGTCACGTGTGTGCCCTGAGTTTCCTGAAAACCCACACCTCTGTTCAACTTTGGGACTTTCAGAGCTCGCCTGAACCCACCAATCTGAGCTCACCTGCCTCTACCAATCAGGGGTCAGCTGTATCAGCCAGTTGGAGCTAAGTGAGTTCGAATCCTTCATTTGCATAAACAGAACCTGGGTGGGAGGGAACTTTTGCTATAAACCCCAAACTCTCCGTTCTCTTGTTCTCCGGAATGCACCTTCTGTGAAGTCTTTGCTTCCCTAGTTTGCAAATGTTCACTAGAATAAAGTCTCTTTCCTACACACAAAGACACACACACACACACACACAAAGACACACACACTCTCTCTCTCTCTCTCTCTCTCTCTCTCTCTCTCTCTCTCTCTCTCTCTCACACACACACACACACACACACACACACACAGAGCCTTTCCTTTAAAATCTTCAGTTTGTTTCTACCCTGATGGCTTAACTGAATATTTTTTGTTTTGTTTTGTTGTTTGCTTGCTTGTTCCTTGACTGAAATTTTTTGGGTTTTATTTTTTAATTTTATTTTATACTTTTTAGAAATGAGATCTTGCCATGTTGCCCAGGCTGGTCTCAAACCTCAGCCTTCTGAGTAGCTGGGACTATAGGAGCGAGTCACCCCACCCAGCTTTATTTTTGTTTGTTTTTTTCCTTTGATTTAAGTTGCTTTTTCTGCTACTGTGCCATGCAGTAAGCTTATCCACAGATCACCTCCACATCCCAAACCGTCTCCCAGAACAATGGATCAGGCATCTTTATTTCATCCTTTCCTCTTTCTGCTTTTCTTCCTCTAAATCGTCCACACTGTCTACATGTAAAGAGTCTTGTGTGTTACAGAGATTGGCAATCTATGAAGTGTACACTAGGAATAGCTGGTAGGCAGTTTTCATGGATACACAAGAAGATTATGTCCACAAGTCTCTCTCCTTGTCACTTGAAAGAGCTATTGTCAGCCACCTGCCCCAACAGGTGATAGCTTTTGTAACTTTCCCGAATATTCTGTGGCCCACTGTCAGCCTTCTTGGATCTCCTATTCTCACATTCTGGTGAGAGTTTGCAGCTGGTGTCTTCCCTCCTAGTTTTCAGAAGTTTCCAATGAGTATAAAGTAGCCCCAGTGTTTCAAATAAGAGCTGTTGGCCAGTACATGTCTTTGTCCCCAGTTATTCAAGTTGTGATCCCTAATCCAATCTGACACACTAGAATGAAAGTGATGCAAAACTTTGGTAGCCCATTTTGACAAATTTGGTGATATCTGGTATAAAGAGTGATGAACTATGTTTCGTAGTTCTCCCTGTATAAGTCTCTTACATCTTTCGTTAAATATATTCCTAGATATTTAATTTTCTTTGAGGCTATTGTAAAAGGAATT
>NW_012145634.1:2305360-2337290 GCF_000956105.1 Propithecus coquereli
ACTGTACCCACTGCTTTCTTCCCCAAAGTTGTGCTATCCTGTAAAATGGGCAAAGTCTAGCTGCTTTCTCTGAGAGAATAAATGCATTTGTTTCTGTAAAAAAAAAAAAAAAAAAAAAGAGTGATGAACTATGAACCAATATGTGGGGAGTTAGACCTGAGTTCATGCGCAGATTTTACTACCTTATGGCCTTGGGCAATTTATTTACCCTTCTAAACCCCAATTTTGTTTAGTAAAATGGGCTAATACCACCTGTTTCATAGGTGGTAGAGATTAAATGATATCATATATGAAAAAGCATACAGGATCGTGCCTGACATTTGACGATACTTGTTTTCCTTTCTTCCACACAAACCACCGCCTCCACCAATTCCTACCCCGAAGATTGAATAAGAACTTTATAAGTCTGTAGGGCAGAATGAGTGACTCAGGCTAGTTATAAGAAATAATTTCTTGGCTGGGTGTGGGAGCTCACTCCTATAATTCCAGCGCTTTGGGAGGCAGAGGTGGGAGGATCACCTGAGGCCAGGAGTTCAAGATCAGCCTGAGGAACATAGTGAGACCCTCCTTTTACAAAAAAAATACAAAAATTAGCCAGGCATGGTGGCATGTGCCTATAGTCCTAGCTACTGGGGAGGCTGAGACAGGAGGATCGCTTGAGCTCTAGGGATTTGAGGTTGCAGTGAGCTATGATGACACCACTGTACTCTAGCCCAGGTAATAGAGCAAGATCCTGTCTCCAAAAGAAAAAAAAATTTCTTGTCTGTGAATGCTGACTTTTTTCTGAGAGAGGCTTTTAATATTGAATGAATTCCCATTTATTTTAAATACTTTAATATGATTTTGTTTGAAATGAAGACGATGGAGTAGGTAACTGTTTAAGATCCTTTCAAGCCCTGTAGTTTTATGATTCTTCGTTGTTTTTGCAAAATCAATATAATACGCCTTTCTGGGTTTTAAGTTCTGATTTCTATGCAGTAAAAGTCTTTGAAAAAGTGACTGAGCTTCATTAGAAATATTTCTTGTTTTTGTAACCGGAGCATTAATGTTTTTGTGATGATGTTTTCTCTTAAAAATAAAAGCAACTAAAAATGAGTTTCTTTGCCAAACCCTCAAAGTTGCTTTGCCTTAGGCTCTGTGAACAAGCTCGGGCACATCCATAAAAGGTCATTGCAGGCACCTCAGCTACCCAGCCTCCTTAGCTTTCTGACAAGAATTAGGGCTAAGGGAAATGAGAAAACAGGAGGGCTTGGAAAGGAGATGGTTCCAGACTTGAAGATTCAATAGTCCCATGTACTGTATAAGTATTTTTAGGGGGTGATTATTAGCATTTTGGCTGTAGTTATTTTTTTTCCTTCCTGTGAGTTTTTATTTCGGGGGTCTAGCTTTGGAAGTTCTGTTAACTAGAACTTTATTGGCTGTAGTATGACATAGTCCTTTGTGGTTCCAAATATTTGTGGCTTTTGTGGGTTTTTCTTTTTAATTTCAGTTCCTGTGATATTAAGACCAGCTGGTTAAAGTTATTTATTTTGATATAGAAAGGCATCGTGACCAAACTGTGTTCAGGGAGGTGGCATACTACAGTGGAAAGAGTGGGGACTTTGAAGTTAGATCTGAGTTTGAATCCCAACTCAATTGCTTAAGGAATGTGTGTGATATGACATGGAGCAAACTGCTCAACCTTTCTGAGATTCATTTCCCTCACTGGAACAGAACGAATTTATGATTCTTATGTTTGAGGGTGACTGAGAGCATTAATTTATGTGAAATGTCTAATATTTACAGGTCTGTCATGTTAGTCCCCTCCTTGCTTCTCTTTCCTCTTCTACTCCTTATTCATAAAGAATGATTCAACCTTTAATTTCACATGGGGACAAAGCCTTAGGAGCTCCTTTGGAGATGAAAAGAGAGAAAAACCCTCCCTTCCTCCTCCTAATTAAGGTCAAGGAGACTTATTTTCTCATCCCTTCAGGAAACTTCACTAACCTAATGGTGGACTCTATTTTACTGCATTCAGATTATAGAATTAGGATGATAAAATAACTTTGGGCATGGAATACCTGTATGGTTATTAGTTGCAGTACTTCTTGCCTCTAATAATACTAATCAGAGGTTAGATCTATTATTTTCAGTTGTATTTCCTTTAAACTTTCCAGATCTTTTAGCATGTTTGAGATCCATTCCTACAGTTTTCTTAATGCTTTCAGATTCTTGGTTTTTGCTAGTGATGTCATGGTTCAATATTAACAACAAGGTATTTTTCATGTCTTAGTTCTTAAGTGTATTTCAAAAAGATCTTAATATCAGATTCTTTGGATCAGGAAAGAAAGCTGAAGAAAGTTTACTGAGTGGAGATTATTTCAGAGAAAGTCTGGTTGAATTTGCTGTTATATTCGTGGCAATGTTGTTTCAGGAAGTATATGTTTCATTATTCCTCTCTGGTCAGTGACATTCCTTCAAGACACAGCTTGAAGGCACTTGTTTTGAATATAGCCTAATGTCTGAGCTGTGTTGCAGATACCACACTAGATTGCACGACCAGTGATCACAGGATTGATATATGTGTGGTTAGCACGTTGTTTCACAGGCCTAGGCCAGATGCCAAATGACTAGTAGAATGAGGCCGTTTAAAAACAGTAAATGCTATTTGTTTCTGTTGAATTTTATAGTACTGCTAAAGAGTAAAAGTGACTTTATACGTATATGTGGTTATCTTCAGATATAAACAATAGCACATATTTAATATTAAAATAAAGAATATTTTTCTTTGTCCTTTCTCTCAGCTCCCAAGGAAATTTAAAATGCCAGATTTTAATCCAAGGTTTTATTATTCATGTAATTTTTTAAATAGGTAGAAGCTAGTTTTATACAAGCATTTGAAAGCTGTAGAGCAGCTGTATCTGGTGTGTAGAATGCATTGTCAGTGAAAATGTTGCTGCAGACAGAACAGGCTCCAGTAGATGTTTATAGATGTTTGCACATGTTCCAAATTAAAGTATGTTATCTCCAGTGCCACATTCTACAAATCTCACAAAAAGGATTTACCTGTGCTCCATAAAAGTAATCCTTTGGAATTCTTGCATTAGAGAGAGGACATTGTTATCTCTTTGTATCGGAAGATTTTAAAGATATATCTGATTTTCCCATCCAGATTTTTTGGCTAATCTCTATTTTATTTTATTTTATTTTAGTTTATATTTAAACAACTTTGTAGATTATACATTTTAGAGGTAGTTCTTACTATTAGGTAAATCTATAAATTTTGTATGCATCATTCATAAAGCGTACTTTTGTATTACATGTCCATGTATGTGTGTGTTTCCTTTTGCCACCAACTAGAAGTTGTCATAGTGAAAATATTTATTTTTGCTTCATTTTTTTTTTTTTTTGTGAGAATAGCTGGTTCTCCAATAGCAGAGACTGATGTAAATTAAAAATGTTTGTAATTTCCGCTTGTGGGTCTAATAAAAATTTTAATCTAGATCTGAGTGTGCTTATGTTAATTTCTTACATTTATTTGAAAAATGTTTTATACTTTACGCTATTCTAGTTTCTCTTATTTGGTTAGTCTCCATTGTGTAGTTATAATGTGATCAGCAGCTTACAACTTAGCTATACTATACGGATACACTTATTTGATAGAATTGTGGTATTTTTGACTTGGGGTGACAGACCAGAAAAAAAAATTACAGTATGACTTTAAAATGTAAATTTCACTGGATCTGTATGAAAGATGAGCTCTTAATGCATGATTTTTCATATATACATATGTATGTGCATTTTATACACACTTTTTGAGTGTATCATACATATGTACATATATAAAATCATAAGTAACTTGTAAATAGCTTCATTCTGCTTTCTCCACTTTTATCTATGAGAATTATGTAACCAAATGACTATTTTAAACCAATTTAAGCCAAAAATAAAAGTTTAGAGAAATTTCAATTTTGTAAAATAATACATGTATGAATAGAAAATATTGGAAGCATATAGACAAAAATTAAAGTGATAGTCTGTAGGTGATGAGTTTAATTTTTTGCTCTGCTTTTAGATTTTTCCTGAATTTCCTAGAATGAACATATATTCTTTAATTAGAATAATATAAATCTCTAAAATGAAATAAATGTAATTGAAATCTCTTTGAAGGAAACATTTGAACTTTAGTCTGTCTTTTAGTTGAGAAATATGAGTCTTTATTTGATTAATGAATGCAGCAAATGTATTAGCATAAACTACTTAAGAGTCCAAATCTGAAACTTAACTGTAAAATAATTTTTAAGTAATATTACCTTTTATTTTACCATTATAACTGTTAATCATGCACTGAGAAAATAGTTTTCTAACCCAGACCACATGCAGCAATTAGGAAACTTAACACACAAAAAAGTTTTAGCTTTTATAAACCAAAGATATATCACTTTTTCTTATAGAGTTTTTAACTATGTTGAGAGTACAGATACATACCAAAACTTACTAACATTAAATGTCTTTATGATATAAGCTGAGCTCATTCAAAATTGCAAAAACCTGTAAGAAAAGAATCAGGAAGGCTGACAGATTCCAAAAGAAACAAGAAATTTACCCATGTTATTATAGCTTTGCTATTATTAATAATTGAGGAGTTTTTTCTTCTTCTGTTTTTTTGATATATTGGCCTCTAACTGCACACAATTCCTGTTTGCATTTATCTTCAATTCATCTTAATTAGCCACTTGAACTTGGAACAAAGGCAGGACTTTTGACCTTGGAGATAGATGCATCTTAGGATCCTCAGGGCGTTAGTCATCTTTGCAATTGTTTTAGCCTTCTCAAAGATGCTACATGTTGGTACTCTTTGGAGAATTTAAAATAAAATATTTTCTCTTTCTAGCCATCTAATTTAATTCAATATTTCAGGGTATACTTAATGCTGGAAAAAAGGCATCTGAGCAAGAAGAAACGCTATCTATTCAGAGCATTTATTAAACCTGTAAAATGTTATTTTCTCTACTTTGGTTATTTTATAAAGGACCTTAATTGGAGACCCTGTTTATTATTAGAGGCTCCTGTGTGCATAAATCAATTTTGACATTTTCTTTGGTCTAATGATAATGTGACTTATTAATAATTACTGTAGTAACTTCTAATTAATGAGAATTGTGACTCAGATTAGGTTCTTCTAATTAGTACTTTGTCATTTTACATCATCAGAAAATGGTGTTTGCTGGTCTGGAATTAAGGAAAGGGTTCCATTTGGCAATAGGTGGTTCATTAACACATGGAGAAAAATAGACTGGCTCACACCCTTCTTGCCAATCGCACATGTTTTTGTTATAATGAAAAGCTTGCCCTGCTTTGAGGGGATGATGGTGGCAGATTTTTTTATCTAAGACTTCATGTTAGATTTTCTTTCTTTCCTTCTTTTTTTTTTATGTTTTTAGGAAAAAAAAATGTTGGAAAAGGAGAGAAGTTGACATTGAAATGAAACCAAGTGTGGTAATCATAAGGCTCGAAATGATAAGTGAATTTAGAGACATTAAGAAGTTTGGGATGTCTCAGCAGTTAGCCACTTTATAAATAAATAAAAGCATAGAAGATCACATTTCATAGAGTAGAATTTTAGAATGTTATAGTTGTAAAGAACCTTAAAAGATCACTTAAACCAGCCTCTTACTTCAGAAATGGTGGAACTGAGGCCCAGAGAAGGAAAGTAATTGAGGTTCACATAACTGGTCAGTAACAAGCCTACAACCAGCCCAAGGTTCGTCCCTTATTTCCTGGCCATTGCCATCAGGAATATTAGTCTAAATGTTTTGCAGGAAATGTGATTATGGGAGAACTGAAGTTAGAAAATATAGCAACTCATTTTCCTTCGGTTTTTAAAAAGTTTGGTTCTGTCACCAAAATTTGATTTAACTGCTTTCATCATAATTAACAAAGTAAGTGATAAATAAGTATAAAAGTGTTTAAATTTGGCATGCAAAATGCTTTTTAAATTAAATGTCATTTGGAATGAGGAGCACAAATGTGTAATTTAAGAGACATTTCTGGAAATAGGTGTAGCTGCTACAGACGTGTGGTTAGAGACACAAAATGATCAGGTCAGAATTGAATGTTGGGAGAACAATGAACATAACGTAGTTAATTTTTATGTAGAAATCACCCCCTGGCATCATAGAGCAAAGGGATATTCTTATCTCTTCACTTGAAATTCTCTCTCTGCTGTTCTAATGTTATCCCTACAACTGAAAGGATCAGATTGTGAGTGGATATTGATGTCTCCAGACTATTTTGATTTCAAATATACTGATATCTGTATAGTAAGTTATATCTATTTATGTTGAAATCATGAGGCCTTCATTCTGAGGAGAGGATGAGTGAGATGGCAGAAAGAGTTCAAGTTTCTAAGCCTCCCTTTTTGTTTTTATTACAATGTATAGTTAAAGTGGTGACATTTGTCCAGTTTTTAAAAAGTTTATTTTGATTGTTTGAAATAAGCAAGAGAAAATCTGAATGATTTTCAAAAAGACTACATTGGCTCTTGTAATTTAAAATCATTTTATTTTTGTTTGCATTTGGCCCTGCTTATTGCACTTAAATACTTCTCCAGAAAGGACCTCTTCTGATCTGTGGTCTTCCTGGCAAACGAAACCAGTGTAAGCACTTTAATTTCAAATGCATGATTTTTACATTTAAATTGCTGTTCTCTGCTGTAGGAAGAGCTCATGAAAACCATCTATAGTTCATAAGGGTGGACTCTTGCAGTGAAATTAGAGGCCATTAGAACTATTGGTCTTATTTCCAGCTGAATTAGTTAACTGCCTGTTAAGGTTCAGAGCTTATTGACCAATAGGCATTTATTACCCTGGCCATAATGACACAATGATTTCCATTAAATTCCAGAGTTTATGGAAATAAAAAAGAGATCTTGAAAAGAAAGTGGTTAGTGGTTGCATTTAATTATTAGGATTAATTAGGCATTTAAATGTGGATATAAAATATGTTTTAAAAATAAGTATTTCTGTTTCATTGCTCTGAGCCAATTGTGCTGAAAAGAATGAAGATTTTGTTGTTGTTCTTTCTTGAAAGTACAGTATTACTAGTTCTTTTATTTCGCCATATATACACTGAAATTGCTGAGCTATATCTTCAGAGAATATGTATCAATATCAGGGAATATTTGGTAATTTAACATTTGCCATTAATAATATTCAGGATAATTTTGAAAATCAAGATGGTTGGTATAGAATATGAAATATACTTATCTGAGAGCTTAAGGAAATGATTTGACTTTTTAAAAGGACTTTTAATGTTAGAAATTTATTGTTTGTTATTTAACTTTTAAAGTTTTTTCTGAATGTTAGAAATTTAGAAATTATTTTTATTACTTTTATATTTTTATTATGTTCACAATTTTATAATTAACAAGGATTCTTTACATAAGCTATCAATTCAGTTAGGGACTTTGTGCATTGTTTTTGCACTTTAGTGGTTAAAAATGCATCTTAGGAGCTAAGTTAAAAGAACTTATTAAAAAATTAATGTATCCTGAAAAAAGGTAGAAAGGATGACAGACTGTGAAGTGGAACCTAGTTTTTAAGCATTTGGGATTCTATTACATTAAAAATTGATGTGAGATCTGAATATTCATCTCTAAAACCATCTGAAATGATAAGCTGCGGAATCAGAGCTACTTCTCTTAGAAGACTCATTTGCAAGTGTCAGCCAACATTCCTTTCAAACAACTTGAAATGGGTTTCTTAATTTGCTTTAGAAGTACAGTTTCAGAAAGTTGATGCAACCGAGTTTCATTTGCATTTCCTCTGGACAGGATAAATCCACTTCATTGATATTAGTTTGGATAATTTCTCCCCAAGGGGCAATGCATCTTTTTCAAACTCAGACATCCAGGAGTATTATGGGTAAGCTTCCTAGGTTAAATTCATATCTGTCCTGGCTGGGGAATATGCTCAGCCACATAAAAGATATAAGTACGGATTTATTCTCTCTGGATTTCAGCATTGAAGAAAGGAAGGAGGAAGGAACTAAGAGTTTGAAAGGCATAGGGTTTAAGTAATGAATTTGGAAGTGGTCAGGAGTGCATATTTAGGATAAGCAGAATGAAAGAAGATGTATAAGTGGGATGAAATTCTTAAATGTTTATCTATGGATGGATTATGTATCTTTATTAGGCTACGTGTGTATAGATATAATAAAAATGACCCCTGCTTTTGAGGAGCTCATTTTCTATTAATTTGTTCATTTATTCATCCTTTTGTGCATTTAGAAATCACTGGGTACCTATTCTCTGTCAAACCCTATACTGGAGATATAAAGATGAAAAGGCATTGTCTCTGCACTCTAGGATCTTTGGAGTTGTGATACATTTCTGACAGTTCTATTTGGAACACAGAAAAATGTTTTCCTTCTAAATGCTGTTTTAAAGGGAAGCTTCATATTATAGGAGTGGAGTCCTGGTTTCAGAGACAGACAGTTCTGGGTTTGAATCTCTGTTCTGTCACCTATAAGCTATTAGCTTGGACAAGTTACTTAACCTTTATCAGCCTCAGGATTCTTACTTTTAAAGGAAGACAAAATAATCTACCTTGCAGGATTTTTAAAACTAAATAAGACTACTTGTATGAAAGTGGTTGTAGCATGAATGTCAATTCCATTTCTTCTCCTTCTGTAATGTCGCTAATTCTATAATTCAGTGTCATTTTGTATGGACTAGGCTATTGGAACTGGATGGAAAATAGAACCACCCTTTAGAGAATTTTTTTTAATGGAAGAATGCTTAAAACATTCCAAACAACTGACCTGAAAATGAAATTTTGAAACACAATTACTTTGTAAGTTGAGGATGACCCATATTAAATTTTTATATGCATTTGTTCTTATGTTCTTTCAAAACAATTATTTAATTATTTAAGGTGTAGCAGTTACATATTTCCCCAAGTCGATTATATGCTTTTTGGCTGAGATTAAAATTATCTCATCTTATATACTCCTGTAGCACTGAATATATTTGTACATAGTAGGTAGAAAACACATTCTTGCTGTAAGGTGAAATAATTACAGAAAAAATGCCACAGATGCCTTTCATTAACTATATGAAATTGTTTTGATTCTGCCATTTGAAACTTTTCAACAAATAATACTAGAAAATAGTAAGTTTCAATGTATATGTTTTATAGAAAGAATTTAAATGACAGAGGGAATAATGTTAGCAATTTGTGATCTTTGGAAAAGGTGTGGAGACACATCACCGATGCACAAAAGGTACCTGTCAAATAGCACGCTGAAATTATGTGGGCAAGGGACCCTAACAAGTCAGAGAAGAGCATAAATCTGGAGGTATTTAGCCATTGAAGCACCCACTGTCTGTGAACGTTACTGTCTTTGTGCAGTATTAACGAGACCGAGGTTTATTAATAGAGTTATGCAGCTGCATTTGGTAGTTGTGCTTGCTTTAAAATGATTTTGTAAAATATAGATAATCCTAGGTCATTTTTAACTGTATCGATATTATACCTGAATAAAATTTCTGAACATTTCTCAATCAAAATAACTTAAGTTTCTAGTTATGTAGGAACTGCTATGCTATTCTGATGGCTCCTTTTTTTAAAAGAGAATTCATTTGCCCCATCCCTGCTGTTTCTTTTTTGGAATTGCCGTCATAATTTCATAGAAATGCATCACCAATAGGACTATTACGCTGATGAATGAAAGCTTTCTGTGCCTGTTGGCAGGCACTAAGTAGGCTCTGAAAAAACTGAAATTCATTGAATCTTAGCAGAGCTATTAAGAAAATAAGTGCAAATTGTCAGGAGAAGAGAGATTTGTTCCTCAACATCATCCCTTGACTCTTGGGTAAGAAATGTTAGGCAAGAAAGAGACTGTTTCAATTTGTCATCCTCCTGAGACCTCAAGATGTTATCTGCAGTGCTGAAATAAACCATTCCTTTCTATAAGCAGAGAAAATGAGAAAATGGTTTATGCCCAGATTGGTCCATTTAGTTAGGAGAACAGTCACATAAATAACTACCTAAGAAAACAAAAACAAAGAAGGAAAATGGGAAACCTGAGTCCCTGGCACAGAACATTTCAGGATTAAAGTGTGTGTAAATACTATGTGCAAAATAAAACTGCCTGTTAGGACAACTGTAATGTGCTAAGAGGAAGACATTGTGAACTCTAACCTTTCTTTACCTTATTTTTATAAAGTAGAAGCCATTTTCCTTTCATGTCTCATTGGGAACAAGCTATATTAGTTTATGATTAAGAGAAAGCCAAGCCCTGGCATAGAGTGGTTATAGAGATGTAACGAGGATGATAACGTAATTACTAATCATGTGTCAGGAGTATGATGTGACTATTTAGAAGTACGTAAGATCCTGTAATGTACACTGAGAGAGCAACAGCATATATCAATTGTACTTGTTGACATCAAGTCCTATTTATTAGGTTTCTGTGCTTTGCTTATTTTTCCTTAAGCTTTGTGTGTGTGTGTGTGTGTGTGTGTGTGTGTGTGTGTGTGTATTTAGAATACACAGTTTGCAGGACAGTCATTGGGGGTGAGTCATAGGACAGCAGGAAGAAGGTGGGAGGCAGCATCATGTAGGTAAAAGAGCACGGACTTTGGAATGCATCCACCCTGAGATTGAATTCTTGCCCACTAGCTGGGCAACTCTGACACATTTCTTTACCACTTTTTGCTTCCTGCTTTAGAGCTCTAGGAGAAGGCAATGGACAATAGGCCCCTGCATATTTGCTACTTTATTGAGAATCAGAGCCAAGGGGAATATGGTTTCCTTTTCCTCTACTTAAAACATATAGTTAATCCTCATTATTTGCGGTAGTTATTTTCCATGAAGTTACTGCAAATACTGAACCATTGCTCCTAGGGGAAATACAGGGTTAGGTTCCTGAGAGCCTCTGGTCACAAAATTTTTGTCAGCTGATCAATACATAGCCTTGTTTTATGAGTGCTTCTGTTTAAAGATATGTGATTTAATATATATTGTTGATTCATTGACATTGAATTCATGGCCAATGGCACTATAAATCATGCCTGAATGAAGCTTACCTAACGTATTTTCTCTGTAAAGCATATGCATATCACAGCCTTCTTGGGCTTAGAAACACTAGACAGCAATCTAGTACTATACTTGGGGGCCATTTTAAACAGTGAAGTCACCACCAACAAGAATACTTGTTTATAATATGAGACCTGGGGTTACTATTAATAATGAATTTTAATAATTATGAGATTTATAAATACAAAATCTGTGAGTAATGAGATTGGCTGTATATACTTCTATCCATGATTTGTATTTAATTTTTGGTTTTACTTTAAATAATACACATTTATATAAATGTAATATTCATATAAATAAGTCTTTTCTTCCACAGTGGTTTTTGTCATTTGTTTTATATGAAGCACATTTCATTTTTATGTATTCTTTTCATTTCACAATAGGACTTGAAGTTTGTGTGTGTGTGTGTTTTTTATATGGTTTTCATTGAGATGACCAAAGCACTATTTTACTTTTAAAAACAACTTTAATTTAAAAAAAAAATCTTCCACAGGTCTCACAACCCTGGATTGATCTTTATAGATTGATCTCTTTATTTGGGTTGTGGTTTGATTCAGCTTAAAGAAATTGGGGAAATGGGTTAAATGCCAGTAACAAAAATCAGACTTGAAAAACAAAAAATTAAAGCAGACTTGCAAAGAAATTTATTCATAAAGTTTTTAGAATTTTTAGCAGGTACCTTGACCTTGCTGTTGTAGAACTGTCAATGCTTTCTTCTGATGAGCTGTGTAAAAGGTGTCTGTCTTTTGTTCTTTTTCGTTTTTTTTTTTTTTTTGGAGACAGGGTCTCACTCTGTTGCCTGGGCTAGAGTGCAGTGGCATCATCATAGCTCACTGCAGCCTCAAACTCCTGGGCTTAAGCAATCCTCCTGCCTCAACCTCCCAAGTAGTTGGGACTACAGGCATGTGCTCAGCAAATTTTTCAATTTTTTGTAGAGGCAGGGTCTCCCTTTTGCTCAGGTTGGTCTGGAACTCCTGACCTCAAGCAATCCTCCTGCCTCTGCCTCCCAAAGTGCTAGGATTACAGGCGTGAGCCACCACACCCTGCCTGTCTTTTGTTCCTAGTCTTTCATTGTAACAAGCATTTTCATCTCATTTAGGGAAAACAAGTTCACATGCCAGTGCTGTGATAAAATATATATGTAAAATTCACCATTTTAACCATTTTTATGGGTACAATTCAGTGGCATTAATTATATTCACAGAGTTGTGTAACTGTCACCACTATATTTCCCAAACCTTTCCATTGAGATTGACTTATGTGTATGTGTGTGTAGTTCTTTCAATTTTAACACATGTAGATTCATTTAACCACCACCAGGATACAGAACAGTTCCATCACCCCTAAATTCTCTACGTTTAAACCCCAACAACCATTGATTGCTATACTTTGCCTTTTACAAAATGTCATATGAACCGAATTATATAGAGACTTCTTTGAGACTTCTTTCACTAAGCGTAATGCCTTTGAGTTTTACCGATGTTGTTGCATACATCAATAGTTTGTTCCTTTTTGTTGCTAAGTACTCTTCCATTGTATGGATGAATCACAGTGTGTCTATCCATTTACCCATTAAAAGACATTTGGATTGTTTCTGGTTTGGAGAAATTATGAATAGAGCCGCTGTAAACATTCATGTATAGGTTTTGTGTGAACATAAGTTGTTATTTCTAGGATAAATACCTAGGAGTGGGATTGCTAGGTCACATGGTAAGTCTAAATTTTACTTTATAAGAAACTACCAAACTGTTTTCTAGAAATTGCATTCTACCAGCAATATATAAGTGTCCCAGTTGTTCTGTATCCGCACTACCATTTGGTATTGTTATTGTTTTTTTCTTTGTTTGCTAGGAATAGGTGTATAGTGGTATTCCATTGTGGTTTAATTTGCATATCCTTGATGGCTAATGATATTGAACATCTTTTCGTGTGGTCATTTGCCATCTGAATATCCTCTTTGTTAAGAAATGTCTGTTCATTTTACAAATTGGGTTCTTTATTTCTAAACATTAAGTTTTTGGAGTTCTTTGTATATAATTAATATGTATCCTCTTTCAAATATGTGTTTTATAAATATTTTCTTCTACTCCGTAGCTTGACTTTTCATTGTCTTAGTAGTGTCTTTCATAGAACAAAAGCTTTCAATTTTGAGGAAGTCCGGTTTATCAAATTTCTGTTATGGTTTGTGCTTTCAGTGCCATATTTTTAAATTATTTTTTAATGTGATGAAATTCACATAATATAAAATTAATAATTTTAAAGTGAATAATTCAGAGACATTAAGTACATTCACAGTGTTGTGCAACTGCCACCTCTATCTAGTTCTAAAACATTTTCGTCACCTCAAAAGAAAATCCCACATCCATTCTCCTCATTCACCTACCCCCTGGCAACCTTGAGACTGCTTTCTGTCTCTATGGATGTCCCTATTTTTGATAGTTCATATAATCAAAGTAATACCATATGTGAACTTTTGTATCTGGCTTCTTAGTGTAATGTTTTTGAGGTTCATCTCTGTTGTGGTATGTATCAGTACATCATTCTTTTATTAAGACCGAATCATACAGTCATGTATTACTTAATGATGGGGATATGTTCTGAGAAATGTGTCATTGGGTGATTTTGTCATTTTGCAAACATTATAGACTATACTTGCACAAACCTAGGTGGTATAGCCTACTATATGCTTAGACTATAAGGTATAGCCTATTGTTACTAGGCTATAAACCTGTACAGCATGTTACTGTGCTGAATACTGTAGGCAGTTGTAATACAATGGTAACTATTGTGCATCTAAACATATTTAAACATAGAAAAGGCACAGTAAAAATACAGTATTAAATATTAATAATATACAACTACTGTCATATATGTGGTTCATTGTTGACCAAAACATCATTATGCAGCACATGACTGTATTTCATTGCATGTATATACCACATTTTATTTATCCTTTCATTTGAATTGTTTCTACCATTTGACTATTGTGAATAGTGCTACTATAAACATTCATGTGAAAGTATTCGAGTCCCTCTTGTCAATTATTTTGGTGATATACCTGGGAGTAGGATTGTTGGGTCATATGGTAATTCTGTGTTTAATTTTTGAAGGAACTACCACATTGTTTTGTAGAGTGGCTAAACCAATTTATGTTCCCACCAGTTATATACAAGAGTTCTAATTTCTCTACATCTTTGCTAACATTCTTTGTCATTTAAAAAAAAAATATTTGGTATCTGCAGTGGTGTCCCATTGTGATTTTGATTTTCATTTACCTAATGACTAATGATGTTGAACATCTTCTCATGTCTTTGTTGGCCATTTGCATATCTTTGGAGAAATATCTATTCAAATCCTTTGCCCATTTTTAAATTGGGTTGTTGATCCCTTATACATGACAAGTTGCCTCTCTCTTGCTGCTTTCAATATTCTCTCTTGTATTTGGCTTTCAACAATTTGATTATAATGTATCTCAGTGTATATCTCTTTGTGTAGTTATCCTTCTTGTAGTTTGTTGAGCTTCTTGGATATATGGATTTGTCTTTTATCAAATTTGGGAAGTTTTTGGCCATTATTTCTTTAAATATTTTTTTGGTCCATTCTTTTTTCTGGTCTCGTTTTGGAATTCTCAGTAGGCACATGTTGGTACTCATGATGTCTCAGCAAGTCTCTCAGGCTCTGTTCAATTTTCTCCATACTTTTCATCTCCACAATTTTTTTCTTTTTGGTTCCTTTTTATAATTTCTGTCTCCAAAATGATATTCTCTATTTATTCATACATTGTTCTCCTGGTTCCCTTTATCTCTTTGTCCAGGGTTTCTTTTATCTCTTCATATTTAGCACAATTGATTTAAAGTCTTGTCTAGTAAGTTCAATATCTTTGCTTCCTCAAGGACAGTTTCTGTTAATTTCTTTTGTGAATGGGCCATACTTTCTTGCTTCTTGCCTGCTTTGTAATACTTTTGTTGAAAACTAAACATTTAAAATATTATGTGGAAACTCTGAAAATCAGATTCTTTCCCTTCAAGGTTTTTTGTTTATTTGTTCTTTTTTGTTTTTTTGCTTGCTGTGGGCTGTAGCTGTTTGTTGGTTTGATGGAAATTTCCTTGAATAGTGTGAGGGTGGGGCGAGGGAGAGACAGAATGAGGATCAATGGGGGCAAGAAGAATCAAAGGGAAAAGAAAACTCTCTTCAGGTTTGTACAGATTAGCTCCGTGCTGGGAAATCCTTCAGTACTTAGCCAGGTCATGTACAACTCTGTCTTAGCCTTCACTTCCTGCTTTCACTGAGCCTAGAGATTATCTAGATATGAAAGCTTAGGTTCTTCTCAGCCCTTTTCTGGCTATATGTCCTGCCCTGGGCATGTGCATGGCTTTCTAAATTCTCCCATATATACGGATGCTTTCAATTGCCCTAATGTTTCAAAGAAACTCTTTCTGCAGTTCGCCCTGCCCTGCCCTTCTTCTCTTCTCTTTCTTCTCTCCCTTTCCTCCCCCTCGGCCCTTCCTCTTCCCCTTCCTTTCCTTTCCTTCTGTGTTGTATGGCTCAACTGTAATCTTTTGCCCTTGATGGCTTGGGGTTGTTTGTTTGTATTACACTGTTTTAGAGGAATGTTTGCTGCTTTTCTGCCCCGATGGAGTTGTGAATTAGGTGAAACAGAGGCAGACACCTTTCATCGGTCATTTAGATAATCTCCAGACAGGTTAGATCAGATAAATATAATTATTTGAGGATACGGTCTACTCTGCTCACTATAGAACCTGGGATCTAGTTCCCACAATGGGAATGCAGGCTGCCAGATTTAAGATTGTCATCAGGCCAGGGAGGACTTGGGGCAAGGCTAAGTTAAAATGTCACAAATCTTTTTTACCATTTTGAAGTTGCCTTTTTCTTGGTTTAGATTTTTTTTTTTTTTGCTGGTATAAACCTGTGAGACTGTGTTCCAAAATTCAGACAAAATTGATCCTGGCAATTTTTCTTGAGTTTTTGATGTTGCTTTGGAGGAACAGGCCTGTGGAGCTATCTACTCCAACCATTTTTGCTGTGATTCCTCTTTAGTGTCATATTTAAGAACTTTTTATCTAATCCTAGGTTAAACATTTTCTTCTAAAATTTTTATAGTTTTACTTTTTCACATTTAGATCTATGGTTCAGTTTGAGTTAATTCTTGTATAAGGTAAAAAACATGGATTTAGGTTCATTTTTATGTATATGAATGTCCAATTATTCCAGTACCACTTGTTGAAAAGAATAGTTTCTTTTCTTCGTTAATTCCCTTTCCACCTTTGCAAAAACCAGTTGTTTATATTTGTGTGGGTCTATTCCTGTACTTCCTATTCTGTTCTACTGATATGTGTATAACCCTTCACAATATTATACTATATTGATAGAGCTACTGTTTTTAAAAGTTCAATTTCTAGTTGTTCCTTGCTAGTACAAAATATGGTAGAATTTTATGTGTAATTCTTGTATCCATGACCTTGCTAAATTTACTTAGCTCTGGGAGGTTTTTTACAGATTCCTTGGGATTGTCTATGTAGATATTCATATTGGCTGCAAATAGAATAGTTTTATATCTTTTTCAATTTGTTTGCCATCTTTTTATTTATTTAGACTTATTGCACTGCACTTTTCCCTTGAGTATTCTCTAGTATTTCTTTTAGCATTTCTTTTAGAGCAGGTCTACAGGTGACATATTCTTTTAGTTTTCCTTCATCTGATACTGTCTTTATTATCATTCCTTAAGGATATTTCACTGGAGATAGAATTCTGGGTTGAAAGTTCTTTTCTTTCAGCAATTTAAAAATGTTTTTCCACTGATTTTTGGTCTCCATGGTTCTTATAAGAAACCTACAGTCATTTGAATTGTTGTTTCCGTACATGTAATGTGTCTTTTTCTCTGGCTACTTTCAATATATATACATATTTTGTCTTTAATTTTACTAGTTTGATTCTGATATATCTATGCGTGGATTTCCTTGGATTCATCTTATTTGGTGTTCACTGAGCTTCTTGAATCTGCAAATTTCATAAAATGTGGGAAATTTCCAGTTATTTTTTATTCAAAAAATTTTTTTCTGCTCCACTCTCCTTCTTGTCTCCTATTTGGACTCCAAAGACATGAATTTTAGACCTTTTGTTATTGTTCCACATATCCCTGAGACCACATTCATTTTTGTTTTCAATTATTTTTCTCTCTTTTATGTAGATTAATTTCTGTTGATCTGTCTTCAAATTCAGTTTCTTTTCTCTGTCATCTCCATTCTGCTATTGAGCCCATCACATAAATATTTTATATCATTTATTATATTTTTATGTTTTAAAACTTTTGTTTTTCTTTATATCTTTTATTTATTTCCACAGTGTTTCTATCTTTACATGTGTTATAAGAGTGTTTGCCTTTATTTATTAGAACATGGTTGTAATAGCTACTTTAAAATGTTTGTGTGATAATTTTAACCTCTTTGTCATCTTGGAGTTGGTGTGTGTTGATTGTCTTATTTCCTTGTGAGTTGAGATTTTCTTGCTTCTTCATAGGCCAAGTAATTTTTGTTTCTATTCTGAATGTTTTGGTTACTCATTATCTTATGAGTCTCTGCATCTTGTTTACATTTTTTTTCAAGTTTATAGACCTTCTTCACAGTTTAAGAAGAATGTAGTTATTGTTTTGTTTTAACAAACAGTTTACCTGATTTAACAAACAATTTATCTCAGGCTACCAGTTTCAGTCGCCATTTTGTGGACGTTAGTTCCAATGTCAGTTAGGTTTTCAGAGCCTTTGTTGTTCTAGTAGGATTTGTCCTCCATATGTACCACTGAGTGGTCAGTCTGAGAACTGGATGGTAGCCTATAATGTAGCTTGGTTCTCAAAGCCTTTGGTGTGCTATTTAGGGTCAGATCCATACGCTGCTTTATGAGACTGCTCTCATGAGCTCCCTCCTATATCTAATCTCTCTGACACTTTCCAGCTGCCTCCCCCACTTCCTGTCTCTGGCTCTAAGCTAGTTTGCCTGTGTTGCCACACATACCCCGTGATTATGTCTATATGAGGTGAGGTATCCAGCAGTGAGACGGCAGAGAGAGAGAGAAAAGGATTGTAACTCATCCTGTGCTCTTAAGACCATAAGAGTTTGATCAGAGGAAAGGATTCCTGCCTCAGAATTTTAGATGCTTGCCCATTAGCCAGTGCTGTTGCGATCCCCACCACTGCTGGCTTGCCTAGGGCGTGGGCTGGGAGAGAATATAAAGAAGATTTTAAAAACAGATTTTCTCTAGTCACTCTGACCCTTAGGAGTCTCTTTTCTTGCTTTCTGACCAGGAGGAGAAGGTTTTTCTTGGAGCATTTTCTGTTTGTACCCAGTGAGAACATCCTGATTTTGAGCTGTCTTTGAATCCAAGTTGGGCAATAGCAGATAGGAAAGAAAAACCAAACCAAACCAAAACAGGAAACCCATTGCTGGCTTGGTATTACTTTGAATTTTGGTCTCCTTCCTTGATTCACCTGCTACGATTTACTCTTCTGAGTCCTCATAGAGCTGTTCTATGAAGTGTTTCCAGGGTATACTTGTAGTCAGTAGAAAAGACTGGGTAGAGTATACATACTCCGTCTTGCCTAGAACTGGAGCCTCTTTCCTTTCAAAAATATATAAAGTGTGTTGTATTTTTGTTCTAGTAAGTACTGAGAGGCAGTCATTTTTCTTTTCTTGTTTCTCATTTTGATATGTGGCACACCCTAGCACACATGTGCCAATGCAGAAAGATTATATAACTTCAGAAGGGGAAAGAGGTAGGCTGGAAAGTTTATTATTTAGAAAAACAAGTGTGAAATATTTGTGCAAGTATTTTAGGCATATATCTTTGCCTTTCAGCCCTGTTGTTATGACTTGTTCATGTCACCCTGTTCGTATCCCTTCCTCAAATGCATATTCTATTTCTTTTTTTTTCTTTTTTTCTTTTTTTTTTTTTTTTGAGATAGTGTCTCACTCTTTTGCCCAGACTGGAGTGCAGTGGCCCGATCATAACTCAACGCAAACTCGAATTCCTGGACTCAACGATCTTCCTGCCTCAGCCTCCCAAGTAGCTGGGACTACAGACATGAGCTATCATGCCTGGCTAATTAAAAAAATTTTTTTTGTAAAGATGGAGTCTTGCTATGTTGCCCAGGCTGGTATTGAATTCCTGGCCTCAAGCAATCCTCCCACCTTAGCCTCCCAAAATGCTGGGATTACAGGTGTGAGCTACTGTGCTCAGCCTCAAATACATGTTCTTTTCTGGAGACTCTTACTGCTAGCTAGCAGTTGAAGCAATTGGCAAAGCTATTAGTTGTCAGTGGCTTAGCAGTATTTCTCAGACTTTGCTTTCCCAAACACCTAAAGCCAAAAGAGAGAGACTATTCCAAGAATTGGGCCTATATGAAGAGTGGAGATGGACATTTCTTTATATTAATATTTTCTCCTTCAAAAAATTCTGTGAACTCTTCATTTTCTTCTATAATTTTTTATATAAAAATAATTCTTTATAGATTACAACAAATGTACCACTTGTTACATATTGTCAATAGCGGGGAGATGATGCATATGTGAGGGCAGGGAGTATGTAAGAATGCGCTATACTTCCTGCTCGATTTTGCTGTGAACCTAAAATTTCTTTAAAAATAAAGCTTATTAATTAAAAAAATTCTCTCTCAAAAACTTCAAATAACTTTGACATTTCAGGAGATGTGTCGTGTTAGCTTATGGCTTTGCTCTTCTTTCTGGTACAATGCTATGGATTCCTGTTTGAATGATAATTTGAAGAGAAAAGCAAGAGTCGATAGCCAGAAAGATCAAAGGAATGAGTCACTAATGGTAGAATTTCATCTGCCTGAAGAAGCCTTATATAGAGATCCCATATCCCAGTGCATAGCTGCTTATAGCAATAATTTTTCATAGACTACTTTCTGGAGGGAATGGATTTCCATTAATCTGGCATGGTTTAGGTATTGCTACATTGTGGTAGGCGAGATGCCGTGTGTTTTTTTTTTTCAGCAGTTAGTGAGAATTTAGATGGCTTTAATTTCCACATTCTTGGCTTCAGTGTTTTTCCTAATCCACCGTTCTCTCTGTCCACCATTCTTCTTCTCCATTTCCTTCTGGTTTTACCACAGTCCCCAGGACTAGGTTATGTACATAAAAGCACATACTCTCTGTATTCTGGAGTGAAGAGAACATTGGTAGGACAGGGGCAGAGAACTCATGCTGAAGCCAGATGATTTCTTGGAGAATGTTCAGGAAATTCCCTGGTTTTCTTCTTGGCATGACTTTACACACTTCCTATACCACACCCCTAGACTGAAGGCACAAGATATGGAAAGTTCAGAACCATTACTCCACAGGACTGCAGACTTCTTTCACTGTTTATTGTTAAGTTTAGAAGAGAGACTTCAGATGATAGTACACACATTTTATAATCTGATATAAACTGTAACTTTGGGAATCCCTCCAGTGCTAGAAAATGACACGTAGTTATTTAATTCCTGGTTGGCATTTCATCTTTTCTTTAACTTCTTATCAAATTTCTCATTCCTTTTAAGAATTTGGTTTTCTCATAAACTTGTCATCTTAATAACATTTTGATACAATTAGTTTAAAATTAATTTTGGTAAAGTAAAAGCTTATATGCTATGAGACAATGAGAATTGATAGCAGACTTCCTTTATAAATTGATTCTAAATGTTCTTATGATGACCAACGTCAGAGAGACAAACAATTCACAGCTGCAGATTTGGTTAGAACATTATGTTTAGGCCATTTTGGCCTCTGGCTCTGGGTTCCAAACTAAATAATGGTGTTTTCTAAAATAGCCCCTAATCTTTTCGCATGTACTTTCAGCATACAGTATGATAGACTAGTAAAAAAATAGAAATGTAATTTTCTGGAGAGGTAGGAATGTTTCCTCTCAGCTGAGCAGGTAAAACACATTGTCACATGAAGAATGTGTTCTTTGCTGAATCTCAAGGTTTTATTTTATTTTTATTTTTAATATAAAGTGCCAGCAAACAGAAGCAAGAGAAAATTCCCTTCTGAAGAAGAATAGCAAATTGTATTGCTGGTAAAAATCCATTTTAGCCACCAAACAGACAAGCATTGGCTGAGAAGCTTGCTGATGGCTCCTTTTGTTTCTCTTTGATTTAAAGCCTCATGCCTGTAATCTAATTAACATCAAACTGAGTTGCAAGTACAGTGGCCTATTTGGTTCAATAATAATACATTTATATGAAAGGTTAATGAAATGAATTTTCCCTCTATCCAATTCATTAGAAATTGTTCTACAATCAACGGTTGCTAATGGAATAGAGATTAAATATTCATGTTCATAAATTTTCTGTGTCATTTCTGATTTTCCTTCATTTCTGCCTCCATACGTTGAATTTTATAAGTACAAGAAATTCCCAGACAAAAAGCTGATTTAGAGGTTAACCACACACCATTAATTCTTTTATCAAAGAGGCAGTGTGGAAAGTAGAAAGAGAGAGTATGGCAGCAGGTTTGTCTCACTTTGTAGCTGGATGATTTGGGGCAAGTTTTGTAACTACCTCTTTTGTGCAGTGGTCATCATAAGAACTTCTTGCAGGATATTGTGAGGATTACTGATAAACTATGGAAAGCACCCAGCACAGTATCTGGTACAGAGTAGCTGTTCAACAAATGATAACTTAGAAAAAGTTTTAGAAAATAAAATACCTACATATATGCAGTAAAACTTAAGATAATTTATAGTGGCAGGACTGATATGACAATACTGGGCTCTTTTTAATTCTAAGGTAAGTGTCAGGCTTGGGCCTCAGAAAACCCTGTAATAATTCTAATAATCAATGTATCAGGATAAAGTCATTGGAAGGAAGTTGTGTTTCATGTTCCTGTAGACAGATTTTTAGCCTTCCATTTTCTGCCACCTCTTTCTTCTTTTCCACCCAGGCAAAAGGACCTTATTTAACCTGTATCATTTGTTTGTTCTAAATAATGAACTTACTAGATAACTGAAGCCTACCCAGTCAACTGCCAAAGTGTAAACATTTTAAAAAACAATTTTGATTGAAAAATTTTCCTCAAATCTGTTACCTACTATATAGGTGTTTGAAACGGAAGATGACGAACATAAATTAACTGCTTCCTCAATGGCTCAAAGTGATCATTATGATCATTAATTTTTTTGTGTGTTTAATTTTTGTCAGCCCCTCACCCACTTTATAAAAGGTGATTTGTAATCTGCGAGCTGGTGAAGCAGACAAACCACCTGATTAAATAGCAAATGCCAAATCCAGAGTAACACAGTCAGTGAGAGATTGACTCCTGTTTAATATTTTAAAAAATGCCTAGTCTGTGCTTTTTATTTCATGTTAGTTGGCAGCCATTATTACAATCCTTTGAGGTCATCATTATCAGCCTCTCTATAAGTGGAAATGGAACATGAAGTTCGGTGAAGTTAAGTGACTTGGTCAAAGGCACACAACTAAAAAGTAATCGGGACAGGATTCTTAAAATGTAGTTTCTTAGTCATATTAGCCACATTTCAAGTGCTCAATGGCCACATGTGGCTGGTCAGAGGCTACCATTATTAAACAGTACAGAGAACATTTCCATCATTGCAGAAAGTTGTATTGGATAGTCCTGTTCTGCATAATTTCTCCCTTGTCCTAAATGAAACAAATATGTAGCAAAAGTAATTAGCATGTTTGTATCCGTGCAGATGGCTATTTGTTGCAAGACTGTGAAAACTTATTGAGGATGCGGATCCTGTGCCTTCATTTTTATGTGTAAATGAAGTGGCATAATGTATAAAATGTAAACTGTAGTAACTTTTGTAGTAGTTAATATGTGTATATTTACATTTTTCTCATGGATATCTGTTTTAAGTAATACATGCAGTTTTTTGTTTACCCATATAATACATTCCTGAAAAAGTATATGAAAGTCAACTATGTAAAATATCAAATATGCAAATATCAGACAGAAGACTGACATGGTAGGCAACTGGGGAGTGTTAATTCCCAGAGAACTAAAAAATAAAATCTCAGATCTTTCTTTCTTTTTATAACCATCTTTTACGTATTCTCTAACTTTATTCTTTTTTTTTGAGCCAGAATCTGGCTCTGTTGCCCTGGCTAGAGTGCCATGGCGTCAGCCTAGCTCACAGCAACCTCAAACTCCTGGGGTCAAGCGAGCCTCCTGCCTCAGCCTCCTGAGTAGCTGGGACTACATCCGCCACCATGCCCGGCTAGTTTTTTCTATATATTTTTAGTTGTCTGATTAATTTCTTTCTATTTTTAGTAGAGATGGGGTCTCGCTCTTGCTCATGCTGGTATCGAACTCCTGACCTTGAGTGATCCACCCGCCTCGACCTCCCAGAGTGCTAGGATTACAGGGGTGAGCCACCGCGCCCGGCCTCTAACTTTATTCTTTTCCATCATAGTTGAACTTAGTCGTTTTGTGTGCATACAGTGATGTTAAAAGTTTTCTGGCTGCGGGCTGGGTAAGGTGGCTCATGCCTGTAATCCTTGCACTTTGGGAGGCCCAGGCAGGAGGAATGCTTGAACCTAAGAGTTCGAGGTTGCTGTGAGCGATGATAAGACCGCTGCACTCTAGCCCAGGCGATAATAGAGGGAGACCCTGTCTCAAAAAAAAAAGTTTTCTGGTTTGAGCATCCTATAATCATTTTTATTTTGGACCCATTTGTGTCAAATTATAAATCAGCGCTACACTTTTTAAAAACTAGAATCACCATTTCTATTTTCTCCATTTCTACTCATTTTTAAAATAAAATAACAAAGGAAAATTTCATAAAAGTCATGTAATTTACAAACATTGTAGAACAAAGATGACAATTATGTAGAAAGTATATATTGGCAAGCAGGTATACCGCCATGTTATGGCTAGGGATAATTGTTCTTTGGGAGATGTAAAAAAGTTCAAATTCAAAATACAAAAGATAGGCTGGGCGCGGTGGCTCATGCCTATAATCCTAGCACTCTGAGAGGCTGAGGTGGATAGATTGTTTGAGCTCAGGAGTTCAAGACCAGCCTGAGCAAGAGCGAGACCCCGTCTCTACTAAAAAAAATAGGAAGAAATCAGCTGGACAACTAAAAATATATATGTAAAAAATTAGCCAGGCATGGTGGCACATGCCTGTAGTCCCAGCTACTCGGGAGGCTGAGGCAGGAGGATCGCTTGAGCCCAGGAGTTTGAGGTTGCTGTGAGTGACGCTGACGCCATGGCACTCTAGCCCAGGCAACAGAGTGAGACTCTGTCTCAAAAAAACAAACGAACAAACAAAAATGCAAAAGATAGATTAGGAATATTACAGTATAACATTTGAAGAAATAAGAAAAATTTGAAGATGTTGAAGAAGAGGGAGGAGAAAAGAAAGCAGCAGTGACAACAAAAGGAAAAGGAGATGAAAAAGAAGATCAGAAAGGAGATGAAGAGCAAAACAAGAAGAGAAAGGAGAAGATGGAAAAGAGGACAAAGATGGAGAAGAAAAAGGAGAAGATGAAAAAGAGGAAGAAGACCAAAGAGACAAAGGAGATGGAAAGGAGATTGAAGATGGAAAAAAGAGAGAAAAGAGAAGGGAGATAAAAATGAGAAAAAAGATGGAAAAGGCAAAAAGGGAAGACGAAGAGGAGGAAGATGGAAAGGAAGAAGGAGGTGGAAGTGATGAAGAAGCTAGAAAAGAGAAAGTAGATGGAAAAGAGAAGGAAGAAGGCAAACAGATTAAATCAAAACCAAAGGCAGATTATTTGCAAATGCTTGAACTAAGTAATAGATTATGCATTGTGCATGTGAGTATACAGTCTTAATTCTGTATATCATTACATATTACATACATTTGTTAAATATTTTATGTTATAAATATGCAAATGTACCTGTGAACATAGTAAGTTACCCCATCACTCATCTGGGCCAAGGGAGAGTAGGGTGTTATTGACACTTTAGAATTGTGAATCAAAAATGGTGTGTTGAAAGTAAAGACTTAAAGGTCCTTCATTTATTCCAGGGATACTTACAGGGTGAATAGTTTACTGTTTCACCTGTTTAGTCTTTGAGTGTTTTTACTTTAACCCTCTTGGGGTGAGAGGAACAGCTACTTAATAAAAAGTAAATGTTAATATAATACTAACAGTTTTAACAACAGGGCGTAAATACTTCCGTCATTAGTTACATTTTTGTTACCTCTGAAATATTATGTCATTAGTTACTATTACCATTTCTGCAGCTAGCAGTCAGGACATTTGTAGCTTTTTATATTTTTCCCCTCTAGATTGTGAGCACCTTGAGGAAAGTATGAGTCCTGTTTTTGTTTCTTTGTGTTATTTGTCACAGCGCCTGGCACTGTAGATTTTTAAGGAATGATAATTAAAGGAAAGAAGGAATGGAGACTTATTCTTGTAATTCAGTTGTCTTTATATTATTTGTGATGTCATTTAGTAGCATACATAGAATAATCACTGTGGCATCTTTGTGGTGTACAGGAAAAAAATAATGAATGGAACACTTGAAAATCTAGGCATCCTACCATTAGTCTACCTAGCTAAAGCTTCAGCTAAAACCATTGTTCTCAAGGTACAGGTGTTCTTAACAGCTAATCCATGTTGCCCTTCCTTCTCCATCTACTGCATAACCGGTAATTACAGTGTGGTATATATGTGGTAGGTTCGTGAGGCAAGAGTATATAGGATGTGATGTTGACTGGGCACCAAGTATTCAACATTGCCTCATGGACCCCCAGCTCACCTCGGTATGCTGTGAATATACTGCCTGTGCTCAGTCAAGTGAGCAGAATTTGTCTGCCTCTCAGATGAAGTGGCTTCTTGTGAAACCTGTGATGGTAAAGAGAAAAATTAGTAGTAGGAACCAGTAGAGGGAGAAGCAGATAGGCTGCAGCAGGTCACCTCAGTTTTCCTGAAGCTTTGGTAAACAGCTATGAATCTCAGTACATCCTGACCTTTGCTTTGGAGGAGGCTGGCAGAGGCTCCAATGGGTGACTGCTCAAGACTTGATAATACCAATTTCTTTTAGTCAGGTGGCTTAGATTTTGTCTGGAAGCCTTACAGCAATGAGAGGTCTCAATTACATAATTTCTTGGTTGCTGACAGTCTTTTATGGAATGGGGGAGGAGTGAATGAAACAGTGGTAGGAATTGAGTAATATTATATTGCGTAATAAAGTATTTTAAAATATTTATTGAACTGCCTTGTATTCTGTTAGTCTATAATTATATGTTCCTATTAAGTTTCTTTTTTCATTAACTACTAATGAAAATAGCTAATTTTATTGAGTAGTTACTGTAGTGTACTGTAGTGAATTCTCTTTATTCTATCACAATAACCTATGATCTAGATTTTGTCATCATCAGCTTGAACTCCATAGTGGCATATCTCTCACAAAAGTATAAACAACTTATTTTTATCCAACAGCTGTTTGTACATGCAATGAGTATTGCATGGAAAAAGTTGGGAGAGCCCCACTTCATGAGTTTGGAACAGGGGTTAGTCAGAGCTTGACTCATTATGCTATCTTGACAGGATACAACTCTAAGCTTTTAACCGGTAAAATCTTATAAAGTTGGATTAGGGGCTCTGGAAGGGGATAAGGGAGGACCAAGGAAGACCTTTGAGCCTTTTCTCCTATACCTCTTTTAAAAATCTTCTCCTGAAGAAAGGAATCAAAGATTGTGGGAGGCATGATACAATGTTACCCTTTTTTCATCTAATTTCTAAGTGTCCTAAAAAAACATAATATACACACTCTTCTTGAGCTGCTGTGTGAACATGAGACCATAGCTTGCATTTAACACTGAACTTTGCCTGTCTCCTAAGGGATAGGTAAATCATACTTTTCAGTGATTTTATTTGGCAGAAAGGGAAAGCAGTTGCGCTCTCTCTATATAAAGTAATGAATGATAAAGTTTTGCTTTAAATACATAAGTTATCAAAACTCACTGAGGCTAATTTAAGATTTTTGTGTTTCTTATGATACATACCTGAAATCAATAACTAACAGACTTTTTGTCTTTCAGAAAATAATATTTACAGTATATAGGTATTTGGCATATTTATATATATGAAAATACACATAAGTATGTATATTTTTGGTTTAGATTTAACATAGCATTTCTAGTCTTACATAAACTATAGTTATTTTTAGTTGGAATATACTATTGCCTCTTAGATTATAGAAACCACCTAAAATGTGACCTGAAAAAGGTAATGAAAAATGTTTGTAAACACATTAAAGATTAAAACAGTGGCTGAGTCCAGTGAAAGGAAGTGATCTTATAAATGGACTTTCATTACTAATTCATAAGTTATTGTCTTGCTGGGTTCTGAGTTTTAACAGCTGCTGATAGTTTAAAACTAATAGAAGCCTAAATAGCCCATAATAATTGAAGTATTCATTCTGTTTATGGATTGTTTCTTAATACAAACGCTGAATAACATTGTCTATTTTAAATTACCTCAAAGAGTCATTGTAAAAATGAAATAAGATAAAGTACATAAATATATTCTATAATCGTGAAAGGTGCTGTCTCTCTTGCTCTCTGTGTGTATCCACATGTAATATGAAATTATAAAATTATATATTATTTGGTAGTTTTAAGAGTCTCAAACGTCATTTAGATCCCGTGAATAAAATTCGTGACAATTTCTAAGTATATTGGACTGAAAAAATTAAGTTTGTATTATAAAAGAGTATTGTAAGACTATTTCAGTTGAATAGGAAGCCAAGTATTTTAGAAACAGATGTTGTCACATAAGCAATGCATGCATTAGTAATGTTATTTTTATGTATTATTTAATTAGGTACAAGGTCCTTTGCTAGTTGCATACTAGTAACACTTTGTCCATTTAATTAGTTTACTCTGTGTACTCTAAAATGAACTGCAGTTTCTTGAAACTATTCTAAAATTTAAATATTTAAGCTCTAAATTTAAATATCTTATTAATTCTTTGGCCCTTTCTGCGGTTAGTTGGGAGGAGAAATATTTTCCTATAATCACAGATGATAGTACTAGTTTTTAAACTAACTCAATTAAACAAAGGACAACAGTCTTTTCTTTGTTTCTCAGCAAAGCGCACATATTTTAGGTTTCTGCTTTTAAATATTATGTCTGAAACATCACATTAAAAGTATGTAGCCATGTTATATTACTCATTATTAAAATAATTTTAATAGTAATCACAATTTTTTTCTTTTAATTATATAAGGGGAAAATACACGTAAAAATATAAATAAAATACATCGATTTTCTCTCTCATTTATCTTGCACTGTACCAGATACTTAGGTGAGATATAAATAAATCTCCAAGTCCCTATCTTTGAGGTGCTTATGGCATTAAAAGTGGGATAAGAAATATTTTTAAAATAATCAAAAAACAATAAAAACAATATGTGAATAAATGCCAAAGAATGTGATAAAATTAGTGTCATAGAAAAGAGTGAAAGTTTTAAAAATAAATTGCCCGAAAGAAGTATGCTTATATTTTATGATGTTAGAAGGAATCAGTTGGTTTGATTACAAACTGTTTACTAGGATTTTGAACCAGGGACATCTCAATCTTAGTTCTGCTGACCTGTTGTTGAAGTCAAAAATCACGATCGGCTTATTACAGCACAGTGTAATAAGTAAAACACATATTTCCTTTATTTTCAGGCGTACTTCCGACAGGGTGTTGCCCTCCAGTACCTTGGACGTCATGCCGATGCCCTGGCAGCCTTTGCATCTGGACTGGCTCAAGACCCCAAGAGTCTTCAGCTTCTGGTGGGGATGGTAGAAGCTGCCATGAAATCTCCCATGAGAGGTAAATAAGATAAAAGCACTTGGTCTAACATTAATTCAAAGTAGAACATTTCTAGCCTTCTAAGACTTGAGGCTCAGGCACAGAGAACTGATAGGTTACAAATTTGTTAAGATTGGATATTTTAGACAAAGGAAGATAAAGAATCACTGTCAATAACTGATGTTAATGAGGCACAATAGTGTGGTGGAAAGGCCACTGGCCTGGAAGTTTCTGGCCCTAGATTATATTCTTAAATTTTTCATTAACTAAATGTATGACCATAGGTAAATGAATTGACATCTCTGCATTTTAGGGTTATTTAAATAATCCTTATTATTTTTTTTTTGTAGTTCTAAGATTTTGTAATTCTAAACCACAGCACCTCTAGTAGTAAATTGATTTGCTCAGATGGACTAATATGCCTTTTAGAAATAATCAAATAAGAGAAGACATTTGACATTCTTATATTTCATAAAAGGAAATATGTATCTAACTATAGGCTGTCTCACATTTTTCAGAGGAACATTGAAAGATGATGTTGAATTAAAAGGAGAGAGATAGAAAAAGAAGACAGATAGACACTAGTTTACATATTTTTTCCCTGTTCTGACTTCTACTTTATACCAATTGGTATTCTGGAAAAATGAGAGAATAGATCAGAAAATAGTACTGTGGAGGTTGGAGGAGTTCTAAGGTCCCCTTCATTTCGAGGAACATTGATTTTTGAGGAACGAGCTCTTGGGAAGATTTGACTGAAAGTGTATACCAATTGTCATTTTCAGGGAGTGATGGATACAGTAAGGCAGATCCGTGGCAAATAGACAATAATATTTCATATTAATTAGGTTATGTCAAACAGAACTCTGTTTTTCTCTCTGAAATGGCACATTTTTGAATTTTTCATATGGGAGAATGAACCTAAAATTTCTGATGGCAGCATCATTCAACATTTTATCTAGTTTTTTGTTTTTTGTTTTTTTTTTTTGAGACAGAGTCTCACTCTGTTGCCCAGGCTAGAGTGAGTGCTGTGGCGTCAGCCTAGCTCACAGCAACCTCAAACTCCTGGGCTCAAGCGATCCTCCTGCCTCAGCCTCCCGAGTAGCTGGGACTGCAGGCATGCGCCACCATGCCCGGCTAATTTTTAGTTGTCCAATTAATTTCTTTCTAATTTTAGTAGAGACGGGGTCTCACTCTTGCTCAGGCTGGTCTCGAACTCCTGAGCTCAAACAATCCGCCCGCCTAGGCCTCCCAGAGTGCTAGGATTACAGGTGTGAGCCACCGCGCCCGGCCTACATTTTATCTAGTTTTAAAAACGTTTGCAGCATTAGATAGCTTTAATATACTGTCTCAAAATATGTGCTAAACAAAAGTTTGATGAGCTAAAGGGTACTCATGCAGTCTCTGGGCAATTAATAACTATAAAAAATACTTTCCTGAAAGTTAGGAATCTCATGTTTTAGAAAAAAGTAGTAAGAAAACCTCTCTTCATGTGATTTTATAAACCATACAAAGCTGAGTCTTTGCTGCAGGAACCTAATGGCTGGAACCCACGGGGGACCTGCTGTTAATAAACTCTGACCTAGAGCAGATGTGCTTTGGAGCTCCAGGGCTTGGGAGGTGGAGAGGTAGGGAGATAGAAAACAACATAAAATAATCTATCTCTCCTTTCCATTTCTCCAGTTTTTTTCTTATTCTTTCCCTACACCCCTCCACAAGGAATTTACATGGAACATTTTTTATTTTGTTCATGAAGGCATTACTTCTTTGTTCTGAGGTATTTCTGCTGCTGCCATGGAGTATTGGAGTGAATGTGTTGAGATCAGCAGAATCATACTTAACTATTTTGCCTTTGAAGCAATCTATTTAGATAAATGTAAGGAAATCTTCCCTGCAGTGCTAGAAATAGCTCAGAGCTGCTGTCACCCTTAGGGTTTTCTGTACCAGGTTCTTTCCCATCGCAGGTGAGTGACCTAAAGCTGACCCTGGAGAAAGCTGCTTCTTACAGGTACCTGGAGTGCCGCAATATCTTCTTCTCTTCCCTTAAGGCAATTTAGTTTACCTCATTCATTTTTAGCATCGCCTTTACCACAATATCTATTCCAGAAAGGCTTCTCTTATCAACATTTTATAGAGACTCTCGCTTTGCACAGTGTTGTTCTGTGCATCAACCCATGTCTTAATGACCTCTGTTTTTGTCATATGGTTGTAATTCACAAAATCTGTCATCATTTGCTGCCAGTTCTTTCACCCACTGTTTATTTTAGCCTCCTGCAACTTTCTAAGTTTTTGCTATTGTTGCATAGCTGTGCAGTCTGTGTCACCTTACATATAGGCCTGATCTGTTGTGTCAGTTGTTTTTGTTTTGTAATTCTTATATGCAACAGAGAAAGCTCTCTGGTCCAGGTGCTTCTATAAGCAAAGCTCCTGTAACCCGCACAGCATTCCTGTGGTTTGCTCTTTTTAGAAAGTTTTTTTTTGTTTTTGTTTGTTTATTTGTTTTGGAGACAGGGTCTTGCTCTGCCACCCCAGCTAGAATGCAGTGGCATCATCATAGCTCACAGAAACCTCAAACTCTTGGGCTCAGGTGATCCTCCTGCCTCACCTCTTCAGTAGCTGGGACTACAGGCGCATGGCAACATGCTTGGCGAATTTTGTTTTTCTGTTTTTTGTAGAGATGGGGTCTCACTATTGCTCAGGCTGGTCTTGAACTCTTGGCCTCAAGCAGTCCCCCTGCCTCGGCCTCCCAGGTGCTAAGATAACAGGCGAGAGCCACTGTGCCTGGCTTGGAAGTTTTAAGATTTCATTTTTTTAAAAGTCTGGGTCAACATACATTAATACACCCTTGTTCCCATATAAATGCATTATATATATTTATCTACATTAAAACTCATTTGATTTTTTTTATTGTTGCCTATATTTCTAACTGAATTAAATCCGTTTTACTTCATTTTTGTAATTTCACTCAGGCTCACAACCCAGATATCAGTTAAACTATTTCTTTTGTGGATGTATTTACGTTATTATATATAATATA
>NW_012145634.1:2337340-2340391 GCF_000956105.1 Propithecus coquereli
CCAGGCATGGTGGCACATGCCTGTAGTCCCAGCTACTCGGGAGGCTGAGGCAGGAGGATCGCTTGAGCCCAGGAGTTTGAGGTTGCTGTGAGTGACGCTGACGCCATGGCACTCTAGCCCAGGCAACAGAGTGAGACTCTGTCTCAAAAAAACAAACAAACAAAAAAAAAATGCAAAAGATAGATTAGGAATATTAAAGTATAACATTTGAAGAAATAAGAAAAATTTGAAGATGTTGAAGAAGAGGGAGGAGAAAAGAAAGCAGCAGTGACAACAAAAGGAAAAGGAGATGAAAAAGAAGATCAGAAAGGAGATGAAGAGCAAAACAAGAAGAGAAAGGAGAAGATGGAAAAGAGGACAAAGATGGAGAAGAAAAAGGAGAAGATGAAAAAGAGGAAGAAGACCAAAGAGACAAAGGAGATGGAAAGGAGATTGAAGATGGAAAAAAGAGAGAAAAGAGAAGGGAGATAAAAATGAGAAAAAAGATGGAAAAGGCAAAAAGGGAAGACGAAGAGGAGGAAGATGGAAAGGAAGAAGGAGGTGGAAGTGATGAAGAAGCTAGAAAAGAGAAAGTAGATGGAAAAGAGAAGGAAGAAGGCAAACAGATTAAATCAAAACCAAAGGCAGATTATTTGCAAATGCTTGAACTAAGTAATAGATTATGCATTGTGCATGTGAGTATACAGTCTTAATTCTGTATATCATTACATATTACATACATTTGTTAAATATTTTATGTTATAAATATGCAAATGTACCTGTGAACATAGTAAGTTACCCCATCACTCATCTGGGCCAAGGGAGAGTAGGGTGTTATTGACACTTTAGAATTGTGAATCAAAAATGGTGTGTTGAAAGTAAAGACTTAAAGGTCCTTCATTTATTCCAGGGATACTTACAGGGTGAATAGTTTACTGTTTCACCTGTTTAGTCTTTGAGTGTTTTTACTTTAACCCTCTTGGGGTGAGAGGAACAGCTACTTAATAAAAAGTAAATGTTAATATAATACTAACAGTTTTAACAACAGGGCGTAAATACTTCCGTCATTAGTTACATTTTTGTTACCTCTGAAATATTATGTCATTAGTTACTATTACCATTTCTGCAGCTAGCAGTCAGGACATTTGTAGCTTTTTATATTTTTCCCCTCTAGATTGTGAGCACCTTGAGGAAAGTATGAGTCCTGTTTTTGTTTCTTTGTGTTATTTGTCACAGCGCCTGGCACTGTAGATTTTTAAGGAATGATAATTAAAGGAAAGAAGGAATGGAGACTTATTCTTGTAATTCAGTTGTCTTTATATTATTTGTGATGTCATTTAGTAGCATACATAGAATAATCACTGTGGCATCTTTGTGGTGTACAGGAAAAAAATAATGAATGGAACACTTGAAAATCTAGGCATCCTACCATTAGTCTACCTAGCTAAAGCTTCAGCTAAAACCATTGTTCTCAAGGTACAGGTGTTCTTAACAGCTAATCCATGTTGCCCTTCCTTCTCCATCTACTGCATAACCGGTAATTACAGTGTGGTATATATGTGGTAGGTTCGTGAGGCAAGAGTATATAGGATGTGATGTTGACTGGGCACCAAGTATTCAACATTGCCTCATGGACCCCCAGCTCACCTCGGTATGCTGTGAATATACTGCCTGTGCTCAGTCAAGTGAGCAGAATTTGTCTGCCTCTCAGATGAAGTGGCTTCTTGTGAAACCTGTGATGGTAAAGAGAAAAATTAGTAGTAGGAACCAGTAGAGGGAGAAGCAGATAGGCTGCAGCAGGTCACCTCAGTTTTCCTGAAGCTTTGGTAAACAGCTATGAATCTCAGTACATCCTGACCTTTGCTTTGGAGGAGGCTGGCAGAGGCTCCAATGGGTGACTGCTCAAGACTTGATAATACCAATTTCTTTTAGTCAGGTGGCTTAGATTTTGTCTGGAAGCCTTACAGCAATGAGAGGTCTCAATTACATAATTTCTTGGTTGCTGACAGTCTTTTATGGAATGGGGGAGGAGTGAATGAAACAGTGGTAGGAATTGAGTAATATTATATTGCGTAATAAAGTATTTTAAAATATTTATTGAACTGCCTTGTATTCTGTTAGTCTATAATTATATGTTCCTATTAAGTTTCTTTTTTCATTAACTACTAATGAAAATAGCTAATTTTATTGAGTAGTTACTGTAGTGTACTGTAGTGAATTCTCTTTATTCTATCACAATAACCTATGATCTAGATTTTGTCATCATCAGCTTGAACTCCATAGTGGCATATCTCTCACAAAAGTATAAACAACTTATTTTTATCCAACAGCTGTTTGTACATGCAATGAGTATTGCATGGAAAAAGTTGGGAGAGCCCCACTTCATGAGTTTGGAACAGGGGTTAGTCAGAGCTTGACTCATTATGCTATCTTGACAGGATACAACTCTAAGCTTTTAACCGGTAAAATCTTATAAAGTTGGATTAGGGGCTCTGGAAGGGGATAAGGGAGGACCAAGGAAGACCTTTGAGCCTTTTCTCCTATACCTCTTTTAAAAATCTTCTCCTGAAGAAAGGAATCAAAGATTGTGGGAGGCATGATACAATGTTACCCTTTTTTCATCTAATTTCTAAGTGTCCTAAAAAAACATAATATACACACTCTTCTTGAGCTGCTGTGTGAACATGAGACCATAGCTTGCATTTAACACTGAACTTTGCCTGTCTCCTAAGGGATAGGTAAATCATACTTTTCAGTGATTTTATTTGGCAGAAAGGGAAAGCAGTTGCGCTCTCTCTATATAAAGTAATGAATGATAAAGTTTTGCTTTAAATACATAAGTTATCAAAACTCACTGAGGCTAATTTAAGATTTTTGTGTTTCTTATGATACATACCTGAAATCAATAACTAACAGACTTTTTGTCTTTCAGAAAATAATATTTACAGTATATAGGTATTTGGCATATTTATATATATGAAAATACACATAAGTATGTATATTTTTAGTTTAGATTTAACATAGCACTTCTAGTCTTACATAAACTATAGTTATTTTTAGTTGGAATATACT